>NC_064629.1:913142216-913445160 GCF_023864275.1 Schistocerca cancellata
GACCACTTATGGCGAGAATTCATTATGGCAAGGTTGTACGATATTAGGGGCAGAAATTCCATGAAGGAAATTTGCGAGGCATGGTACCGAAAATTGATTCATTTACGATCTAGACGAACAGGAACCGAATCAGTGTCGGAACTATGGAAGAAGCTTCCAGAAGATTCGAAAAGATATGTGGGAAGCAACCATAAGAGCTTCTCATCATTATTAGAAAGAGTTGAAGATGAAGCCCATTGGAAGAGAGATGGTGACTACTGTCCAACTAATAACAACAGGAGGAGAGAAAATCATGATGAAGTTGACCAAAATGAAAATGAGCGCTATCACGTGATCATGGTACAGAGGGGCAGAGGAAGAGGCCGCGGTAACGTGTCATTTTGCGGTAGAGGAATTATGCCGTGAAATTTCCAAAATAGGGACGATGTGGAAAAATGGAGGACGTGTGTTTTATGGGCTAGATCCGCGTGGAAAGTGACTTTAGGCCCAAACGAAAGGAATTATACAGAAGCAATATAAGTAATAAATGCAAGCAACTAGTTAACTGTTAGAACACGTCGCTAATCGGTGAAAGCAGGGCGACAGACGTGGTCGCGTATGAGTCATAGTCAAGCGACAAAGTAACAGATAGGCACTGGTGAGCTAACCCATGGCAGACGGTGAACATTGAGAGGCAAGCACCTGGCCGAAGTGTGGCTGAGATAGCTGTGGGGAAAAGGGAGAGCGGAATCGAACACTTCAGTAAACAGGTTTCAGCAGTAAATGTCTCCGAAACTAAACAAAATTTGAGCATGTTAATTAATGAAAGTAATAATAAAGAAATGTTGTCCAAGAAAGAGTTGTTGAGGAACTAAAAAGAGTGGGATAAGGTAATTAATGTCGAAAAAAGATCTACGACTAATGATGTTATAGTAAAGGGAGGAGGCGCTGAAGCAGAGACAGTATCAGTGAATAGGAATGCAGTGAGAATAGGAAGCACCTCACAAAGTGTATGCAGCAACATTAAAGGAAATGGATGAAAGAAATTAAGGCACTGCAGAAGGTACGCAGGCTGCCATTGTTAGGGAGATTAAGGTGAAAAACAATAATTTGGCCAGCATAAGTGAAAATAGAGCAAAGGATGAAATCCTTGGTAATACAAATGAGGTTATGATTGGCAGAAATCTTGCACAATCATTTGTTAGTGATGGTGAGGAGGAGAATGAGCCCTAATGTGAGATGTGAATTACTGAAGTGCATGACGATTACACTAAATGCGAAACAAAAGCTGTTGTTATTCAAAGTGATATCGAAAAAGTGCCTGTAACCATAACAAGTGCATTATGTAGAGAATAGTAGAAAAAACGAAGTCGATGAAAAATCAACTAATGAGTTAACTCGTTGCCTAATAGTTGTATTCTTACTCGAGTCAGACAGTGAAGAAGAACTCAGTGATAGTTCAGATGAGGAAGAATATCAAGAGGTAGATGAGAATCATTGCACTTTACCGAAAACGGCTATGAAAATATTTCTTGTGAAATCCTAAAAACACCTTCCTGCTAAATATGTAAAGGAATTTTGTATGGAACATGTAATGAAAAACAGCAGAAGGTGACACATTAAGTGACAGTTTCCGAATTTGTATGTTATTATTCATGCAATAACCTGGATTTTTCTTAAAAAGTGTTGTTGTGTTGAAAAATAAATGATTTTGTTAATAAATTTCTAATACCCATTTGTAAGTTTCAGATTTTATATATTGTATATATGTGTTCCTGGATATGAAAAAATAAAGGCTGCAATAATTAAATATTGTAGTATGGTAAAATGGACTGCCAGAAAAATGTAAAACTGAGCAGCTAAGTAAGAATGACAAAAATAAAAGGGGACTTCTTCGAATAATATGTGGACAGTGAGTCGAACTTGCCAATATGGGCCAAGAATGCATAGATTTATCCTGGACGGCCGTACATCAAGGCTGGGCAATATATATAGTTAAAAGTATTTTGAATGTTTTCTAAGTGAATATGTGTTTAAGTGTTTGCTAAAATGGACTGCCAAATGCTACTGCAGGTAGCAAAATATTTTAATTATTATTCTAACTATTGTTACCTGTGTTTTGCAATGAATTTTCTAAAATGGACTGTCTATTTTAAAATGAGGGCAGTGACAAATGATATAGATGTAATTGTTTGTTGGCGTGATTAACTAAAACAAATTTAGACTCCTATTAATGAGAGTAGTATTGAAAAATATATTTTTTGATTAATTTGTAACTGTATTATGGAATATGAAGTGTATAGTGTAAAATGTTTTGTGCTTTTGTTATGTATGTTCTTGTGTATGCATACTTTTTTTCTCTTGGATGTATACCATTTTTCTCAAGTTATGTAGGACATATTGTGTACTGTTTGCTTATTGTTTTATAGAAGAAGAATGTTTTAATATTTTCAACATGTCGTGTCCCGGTCAGCAACTGTATAAATATTAACTTTAAATTAATAGCAGCCTCAGTTGCAATGTTTACCTAGATTTACCTAGGTTTCAGTTGGGATAACCCAACCTTCTTCAGAATAAAAGGAAATACTAATAACAGCCTGCAGAAGAACCTGATTCACACTTTAAAAAAGCCTGAAGATAAATTGTCACTATCCGGAGTTTACAAGATTACATGTGGAATTCCCAGAAATTTTACATGGGCCAAACAGGAAGAGCCTACTAACAAGATACAAGGAACATATCCCTACTAAAGTTGGAGATGGCACGAGTGGCTCGACATTCGCTGACCACTTAGTGCATACGGCTCACGCACTCAACCCTCCAGATAATACTCAGCTCACGCATTGCGAAGTGAAGGGTGCGAGGTTGGATATTTGGGAAGAAATGCAAATTTTAAACACTTACTATATGACAAAAAAACTTCTTAACGACCAGCTGCAGCTGCGAAATAAAAACTTTTTTGAAGGTTTTCAACCGTTATTCCATCCACCATAATTTTAGGAAGTAATCATTAAACTCTTGCCAACATGTTTCTAGCACTCCAGTTTGCTGAATAGCTGGGGTTATCTGGTATTTCAAACTCGTAGTTATCCTCATGCGGTCAAGTTCAATGATTAGCCCGAATATGCTAGGTTGGCTTAAAATAGTAAACGCATTGCTCCCTTCACTACTGACATCCAACAAATTATTACAAATGTTAAGACAGTCGATATATCTTCGTTCCTTACAGGGTAACATATACGTCAATTTCGTTAGCAGCACTTGGTTATTCATAAAATTTTAAGTTTAGGAGTACATCTTGGTACCAGTGTCAACAAGTACGAATGACACACTGTCGCGCATGCGCTCTTGAGGCTATAGCCAGTTCCAGTACAATATCCGTCGCTGCTGTACTGCGGTCGCGAAGTGGGGCTGAGGCTGTTTCCCAGATAAGTTATTCCAATATGACGATGTATTACTACATTATAGCTTTAAGCTTTTGACTTAGTTCCTTTTATTATGAAGAAGGTTGGGTTATCCCAACTGAAACCTAGGTAAGACAGAGAGTCTGGTAGGCGTTTTCTCTGAATCATACTGCACCCTTTGTGACTGTGTACACAGCGATTGTGGATGTGGGATTACCCAGCAAACATTATCCCGTTTGATAGGTGCAATGACTTCATCATTGCCGTGGTTGCCCGTTGAACTGGAATGCCATCTTCCGTGCAGAAAACGATAGTACGGACATCTGTTGACAGTCGGTGCAATGACATCGGGAATTAGACACAGGTGGCGGAAATACCAGTTTGTTGCTTCAGTTTTGACCACCAGTGTAGGACATGGTGTAACGTAACTGGAAAGGTTTAGGGGAGATGTTCGAGGAGAATATTCATTACTGCCGATAATCCTTTATCAATTCTGATTTCATTCGCCACAAAATGCACGTATACGAGGGGCTCTTCGGCTATTGGAGAATTTGAATAAAATTCATGGAACTAAATGAACAGGGAAACTATATACATACTTATTTATACGCCGATTCCCAGTTAAATTAGATTTTTGATCACTAGAATCAAAATTACGGCTCATTATTGAAATCGTAATTACTGAATAAAAATTATAGTATACTTTGATAGCGCAGGGCATTCACGGTCAGCGAGTACTGGTCTCGTTACGACTTCCTGAGGCGTTTTTAGGTTATTAATTCCTTAAGAAAAAAGTTATGTCACAATTTTTAATCGTTTCCTGTTCATACGCTAGTATACTTGCAGATTGGGTTTTTAAGCGTATTTACTAGCGTTCTTTTTTTCTTTCTGGTAGTGCTATTACCAATTTTCAACTTTTTTGGTATTGGTTTTACTCATAAAGTAAAAGAGAAGAAACGCGGTCTCACACACCGTGCACTTTTCTCAAACTTCCAAAGACCTAGTGGAACTCTAAACGTAGTAACTGTTCAGTTTACCTTCTGCAGATACGGTGCATCCTAACAATACCATGGCCTTACTTTGAGAGATGGCTATAATGTACGTGTGTTTACATCACCGGCGGTAGCTATAGTCTCCTAACTCAACCAAATAGCTTAGTATCTGTACACAGCCATGGAGTAGCCTGGGTGATGTCGGTGGCGTCATAGGTTTTCCTCCCAGGTTAATAGGCAGGTAGAGCTTTGGAGAGCCCAAACACTTGTTTCCTGGTTGCCGCTAGGAGCATTTTTATTTACTTATTGGCCCTCGGGACTTGTCGTTACAGACATCTCAGCAGTGGAACGTCAATTACGACGATATAAACGTGAGGACAACGCAACACCGTGTCCCCGAGCGGAGAAAATCTCCGACACGGCCGGAAATCGAACCGGGCCTCTTCGGTTAGCGATCATTCGTAATGACCGTGCAGATACCGTGGTGGTCTCCGCCTGGAGTACATTGATTGCCGCCACTATGTTGTCTACCTCAGCACGCTGAATGTGGTGTTGTGAATAACGCTTTTGCGCGCCACGGCCTCTAGTATTTTGTAACATGATTAGAGTAGAACAATGATGTTGCGATTTGTTCTTTTAATGTTATGTTCATGATTAGAAAATCATCGGCTTGGTAACAGCTTCGCGGTTGCCACGTTGATCTTAGTATTAAGTTCGATAAATCCACTTTGATCTGTTGTTTGATTTCTTACGAAAGCTTACCATGATAATTATAATTATAACGTGGAGTCATGTTTTCATTCTAAGCAGCCCCTAATGTGATTTGGTGTGTTCAAATAATGGCCCCGTGCTTTGTATTTAACTTAATCTAAGATAATGGAGGGTCTGTGATTTCTCTCCCCACGCTTGTCATATGGAAGTTGATGCGTCACACCTTCCTTTTGAGAATGTGAAACGTATTTCGTGCAGAAATCATTCGACGAATATTTGTGACGTGTTACGATCATTTCTGTGTTCCATACGAACAAATGATTACAACTTCTGAAAAATTGGATGATTTATTCGGCAGAAAGAACTTCATAAATTCTTGAAGTAAATAACGCTCCTGGCCTTTTATGCAAGTAGTTATTCGGCTTGGCATTGACTAACAGACTAGTTGGATGTAATCCTGAGGGATATTGTCCACTTGGCACATTAGATCGCCAAAATCCGTAGATGGCTGGGGAGTCCTGTCCATAATTCTCCAAACGTTCTCAACTGGGGAGAGATGCGGCGAACTCGATGGCTGAGGAGGGGTTAGGCAAGCACGAAGACAAGCAGTAGGCACGTATTCGCCTGTAATCGGGGCTA
Organism: Schistocerca cancellata; assembly: GCF_023864275.1. Taxonomy (NCBI): domain Eukaryota; kingdom Metazoa; phylum Arthropoda; class Insecta; order Orthoptera; family Acrididae; genus Schistocerca; species Schistocerca cancellata. The sequence goes on from NC_064629.1 coordinate 913,147,942, forward strand.
ACTTCGAGACAGGACTCATCTCTAAAGACAATTCGACTCCGTTCACTGAGATTCTAATCTGATGTGAGGTGACGTGTGTGCAGACGTCCCAGACAGCAGTGGTATATCAACCTGACTGTCACCCGCCATACGGCACGACAACCAGGACTGTTGGTCTTGCGTGCAATTCCTTTACGTAGCAAGACGCCTATGGTTCTCATGTGTGGCACTCTTACAGCACAGCCGTACGTCGACTATATTCCGTGCCCCTTTATGTTGCTCTTGCTAGCTAGTCATCCTGGGCGTTTATTTCAGCAAGATAATGTTCTCTCGTATACAGCAAGAGTTTTTATTGCTTGTCTTCATACTTGTCAGATCCTGCCTTGGCCATCAAGATCGCCGGCTCTCTCCCCAATTGAGAAAGTTTAGAGCATTAGGGGCAGGGCCCTGCAACTGTCTCGGGATTTTGACGACATAACATCCCAGCTGTACAGAATTTGGTACGATATTGCTCAGAAGAATATGCATCAACTCTAACAGTCAATTCCAAGCCGAATAATTGCTTGCTTATGGGCCAGAGGTGGACCAACGCGTTATTGACTTGCTTAGTTTGTGAAGCTCTTTCTGTTTATTAAATCATTCAAATTTTCGGAAATTATAATAGTTTGTTTATGTATACATGCACACCACATCTACAAAGTTCCTTTCCCTTCGAATATTTCCTTCGTGGTGAGTTGTTATTTATGTCTTAGAGTGTATTCCTTGTTCTGGTTTTAGTTTAAATGTTGCATTGAAACATATATTTGTCTCATATTATCTCTCGACTTCATTCTTCCTGTTTACTATTGAAAAACCGACTTGCAGGAATAAGTGCACTCGCGTAGCGTAGCAGTGTCATTAATATCATGTGCAGATGTAGGCCATTAGACACTATCTGATCAAAAGTATCCATACACCTCTATGTAATGCGTAATTTACCACTAGATGTCATGAGATGTAGATTTGCCAGTCGAAGAGGTCATTATAAAAGGACTCTATGAGAAAATAATAAAACAAAATGGAAGAATCAGTATCACCAACACAGAGGTTTAAGGTCATAGATGCCACTAGAGGTACTAAAAGAGCTGTTGGGAGACAATGTTGATGTAGCAGATTTTGAGAAGGGCTATATGACGGTGAAGAATGAGATAAAGTTTTAAAATGATGTTATTAGTCCATGCAAAGAAGCACAGAATCCATGATACGTGAAAGTCTATCTACCTCCTCCACCTCCAACTCGCCCCCCATCTCCTGCTCCGCTCTCGGCCCACCTGCTTCTGGCCCCTCTCTCTGCCTAACTTATCGTACCCACACTCCTTGTCCTCTGTCTCTGTCCGCCTGCCTTTCCCCCTCGCTTTCCGCCTCACCCCACTCTCAGCTTACCTCTTCCGCCCTCTCTATCAGTTCATTTCCTTCTCCCTGTCTCTGTCCACCATCTCCTGCCACCTCTTTCAGTCGATCTCCTCCTCCCCCACTAACTAATCATATCCTCCTTTCTTCCTCTATCCACCTCATTCCCCCTCTTCACTCTTTCTGCCCATCTCCTCCTTTCTTTATCCATTTCCCAAGTCCCCTCCCTCTGTCCATTTCCTTCTCACCCATATCTGAGTCCATCTCGTCCAACTCCTTCTCTGTGTGTCCATCCCTGCCTCTCCCCCTTCTCTCTCCACGTTATCACTCTCACCACAATAGGAGGATGCTAGGTCTTGCCACACAATATTTCTTTTCAGATAGTAAGTAATATGTGTATCAGCTTTGGCTGAAATCGATCGAGTATCTCAGGAGGACTTCGCTATCAAAAGTCACATATATTTCAAATATATGTCATATATTTCGCACATCTCTGTACACATATTTCATCTTCATCTCCAGCTAATTACCACGTGTAGTTTCGTTATCACACAGCTCAATGTTTATGACGTCACGTCTCTTGAACTGTTGTTGTTGTGGTCTTCAATTCTGAGACTGGTTTGATGCAGCTCTCCATGGTACTCCATCCTGTGCAAGCTTCTTCTCTCCCAGTACCTACTGCAGCCTACATCCTTCTGAATCTGCTTAGTGTATTCATCTCTTCGTCTCCCTCCACGATTTTTACCCTCCACGCTGCCCTCCAATACTAAATTGGTGATCCTGTGATGCCTTGATACCATGCCAAGTTGTGCCACAAACTCCTCTTCTCCCCAATCCTATTCAATACCTCCTCATTAGTTGTGTGACCTACCCATCTAATCTTCAGCATACTTCTGTAGCACCACATTTCAAAAGCTTCTATTCTCTTCTTGTCCAAACTATTTATCGACCATGTTTCACTTCCATACATGGCTACACTCCATACAAATAGTTTCAGAAACGACTTACTTCACGTAAATCTATACTCGATGTTACCAAATTTCTCTTCTTCAGAAACGCTTTCCTTGCCATTGCCAGTCTACATTTTGTACCCTCTCTACTTCGACCATCATTAGTTATTTTTCTCCCCAAATAGCAAAACTCGGTTACTACTTTAAGTGTCTCATTCCCTAATCTAATTCCCTCAGCATCACCCGACTTAATTCGACTACATTCCATTATCCTCGTTTTGCTTTTGTTGATGTTCATCTTATATCCTCCCTTCAAGACACTGTTATTCCGTTCAACTGCTCTTCCAAGTCCTTTGCTGTCTCTGACAGAATTACAATGTCATTGGCGAACCTTGAAGTTTTTATTTCTTCTCCATGGATTTTAATACCTACTCCCAATTTTTCTTTTGTTTCCTTTACTGCTTGCTCAATATACAGATTGAATAACATCGGGGAAAGGCTACAACCTTGTCTCACTCCCTTCCCAACCACTGCTTCCCTTTCATGTCCCTCGACTCTTATAACAGCCATCTGGTTTCTGTAAAAATTGAAAATAGCCTTTCGCTCCCTGTATTTTACCCCTGCCACATTCAGAATTTGAAAGAGAGTATTCCAGTCAACATTGTCAAAAGCTTTCTCCAAGTCTACAAATGCTACAAACGTAGCATTTTCTTAATCTATTTTCTAAGATAAGTCGTAGGGTCAGTATTGCCTCACGTGTTCCAACATTTCTACGGAATCCAAACTGAACTTCCCCGAGGTCGGTTTCTACCAGTTTTTCCATTCGTCCATAAAGAATTCACGTTAGTATTTTGCAGCTGTGACTTATTAAACTGATAGTTCGGTAATTTTCACATCTGTCAACACCTGCTTTCTTTGGGATTGGAATTATTATATTCTTCTTGAAGTCTGAGGGAATTTCGCCTGTCTGATACATCTTGCTCACCAGATGGAAGAGTTTTGTCAGGACTGGCTCTCCCAAGGCCGTCAGTAGTTCTGATGGAATGTTGTCTATTCCCGGGGCATATTTCGACTCAGGTCTTTCAGTGCTCTGTCAAACTCTTCGCGCAGTATCATATCTCCCATTTCATCCTCATCTAGATGCTCTTCCATTTCCATAATATTTTCCTCAAGTACAGTCGTGCTCAAAAGTATCCGAACGACCTGAATTGCATTTCGATTGATTCGCATGCAACCCAAATAACGCAGCTGTCTAGGAGGTCCTCTAATCACTCCTTGGTACAGTCGTTTGACTATTGAAAATGGTTTCAACAAGTCACCACTAGAAAACTCTGCTGTGTATTGCAATAACTCAAGATGTCAAGTAATACCACGATACTAGAAATATCAGGGAACACCTTATCACAGATAAGACTGTCCTTAAGGCTTGTAAACTCACATTTATTGCAATAAATGACATACCTGAAATGTTACCACTCTCATTATTACGTCAGATAGGTAATGCACGTAGTATGTTCGACGTATTCATGTTTTCCTCTTCAAAGTAACATACCGTACTTGTTATTTAACACAAAATGACATTAAAAATTTAAGTTATTCACGAGCAGCTAGTTGAGAATATGTATGAACTTCAAATGACACGACGAACCACCTCGTTCTGCACATGGATTCAATCCAGGTCATGCAGAATAAGATTTCGTGACTGACGGAAACTAACAGTCATTCCTGACAAGGCATACAGAGAGTGATATACCTCGATTTTAGACAGTATCAGTTAGCAAATGCGGCCAACCGGTTCTAGGAGCTACAGTCCGGAACCGCGCGACCGCTACGATCGCTGGTTCGAATCCTGCCTCGGGCATGGATGTGTGTGATGTCCTTAGGTTAGTTAGGTTTAAGTAGTTCTAAGTTCTAGGGGACTGATGATCTCAGAAGTTAAGTCCCATAGTGCTCAGAGCCATTTGAAACATTTTTTTTAGTTAGCAAATAACAACTTTAAATTACATAATGCAAACATTCTTAATGGACGCGAGTCCCTACCCACCACCTACTGTTCGTGCTAACGAATTACGAATTACGAGAGATGTTAAATATTCTGTGTCTCACTGGGAGTCAAAATCGTCAGATATCGTTACTGTTGACAACGAATGAAAATGCATTAAAAATCAAAATTTTTATCCACCAGCAGGTAGGTGTTCTCATGTTACAGCTTCATAATACATAATGAAAACTTTAGTGCCGAGCCAGGATTCGAACCCATACACGCGCAATATGTGGAGATGTTGAGGAATCTGCAATTTTGAACAAACAACAAATAGTAGTCGAGCTGTATTGTCACGAAGGGATCAAATTCCGCGTTAAGGGCGGTCTGAGTTGCACTCCCAGTTCATAACCAATTTTATCGACATACAGAAGCTCAAATAAAAGATGGAGTATGTGTCCTGTGATCCTACATAGCGTTTGTTTCGTCACTAGAAATAAATAAGTAGTGTAAGAAAGGTTACTGGTGATAGAGTTCCCACATTTCGCCACTCCTGACTTTATTGTGGTTGAACCTAACGTCTACTTGGTAGAGAAGGAATATCATGTTCAATGTGAATTTCAGACCAAAATGCCATTATACTTTCTTCACTTGGCGTAGCCTAAAAAGAATAGAATCTGGCTCTTCCTATTAAAAATCGTCAGTATAAGTTGGAATCGAACCCCAACCATCATCATAGTACCCTATCACCCATCCAACAGACAACCAAGTCCAATTTTCTAAGACTCATTATTCTATCATAACACCGTTGCGGCACACTCGATGAGAATTCTAACACACAGGCTCCCAGCAGTGGTTTATAGCATTTTCAGTACATTCATTTAATAGGTTGACAGAATCGCCATGAACTAGCTGCCTCGGCTACCCAGTGCATACATACGACACCATTTCGTAATCACCGAAATAAAATCACGTGTCTGCCACGTACACAGAACTGTCAACACTGTAGGAGGCAGAAATTTAAATATGAAGTGTTCCTTTCGATTTGAGGTACTATATTGCGCTATCTGTTTGTTGAAAACATTGTGCAGTGCAAAAGAAAAGCTGTAACTGTCTGTCTCTCAGAAGAATATGCATTATCTCACAGCACTGTGAAATGCAGGAGTTCTGGTGGAACTATTGTTTACTTCAGGTGCTGCTGTAGCTATTTGACAGCTAGTAGCGTAACAGTAAGCGTCGCGCACCGTAAATAAGACGTCGCGGGTTCTATTACAATCATTGCTGCATTTTTTTAAATGCAACTCTGCTGTCTGCTGAGGTTATCAATTTAACTATCTGTCGTCTGGTAGTGGCATTTTATTCTTCTTCAAACCTTGTTTGACAGCTTTCTCTCAGTACAAGTTTTCTACATGCATGTAGTCAACAAACTGCAAGTTCATTGTCATACTGTTATAGACAACATCAGAGAATTCGCATATATCGTTGATGATTAATTTCTCTCTCATGTTTAGGATTGTTTTAACAACACTAAAGGAAACCTTATGAAATTGTGCACTGTATTATAAGAAATGAAATAAAACTACCTACGATAACCTTACGACGAAAGTCTGCTTTATTAAAACTGAGTGTCTGTACACAAGCGTGCCTCTGTCGGCAGGAATTAGTAAAATACTACTCTCTTAGATTTTGATTGGGTCTGTGTATAATCGGTATGCTGTGTCATACTCAACATGTATGCAAATGTGGCATTTCATAAATAAAGATATGTATTCCTAGAAACCCAAAATTTGCTTGTCAGCAGGGGAAAGTGGCGTTACCTGTTGTGCGTCATTGTAAGTTTCTCACCATTGCACTATGAGCTGAAAGTATTTTCTTGTGATTTCCTTATCGATGTTTGATCTCACTGCTTGTAGCTCTTACACAGAATGGATAAAAACGCAACAGTCTTCAAGACTGGAACTACGAATCTTAACAGACGCGTTTTCAGAGGTCAGCACGTCACCACAGAGATAGAGAACGGGTATGTGGTGTGCTTTCCTAGTACGAGGCCAATACCGGCTAGAACTCGTAAACCGCTATTTAAAGGACGAGATTAGTTGCGATTTCCACGTGCAACGACTTTCCTGGGCTGAAAACCGTAAATTTATAATCTTTTGTTACACCTCAAGCGATAATAGCTTGGATTATTCAATGGAAATGACAGGAAAATCAAGTGAACTTTGAGGCTTAATTCCATGCACACCGCCGGTCAGGGTGGCCGAGCGGTTCTAGGCGCTACAGTCTGGAACCGCGCGACCTTTCCGGTCGCAGGTTCGAATCCTGCCTCGGGCATGGATGTTTGTGATGTCCTTAGGTTAGTTAGGTTTAAGTAGTTCTAAGTTCTAGGGACTGATGACCTCAGATATTAAGTCCCATAGTGCTCAGAACCCATGCACACCAGGAAGTAACTCGTCAATCACAGAGTTGCCAAACATACCTTGCCTTGTTGCCAAATCTCAGTTACAGTACCAGCAGGAAGAAGACGAACCGATGTGATCCTACAGTGGGCTGGGAAGTGAACATAGCTCGCGCTCAAAAACGCGGCTGCTACGGCCTGGAATACGTAAAGCGTCTTATTCGTATTTCTGCAACTAGGTTTAGGGACTGGAGCGTAGTTACTCATATTACTCAGAACTGACTGCAAAACTAAGCATCATAAATCAGTAACTCTCATAGTTGTTTTTATATTTCTTTCGTAACTGTTCTGAAAACTAATAAACTCATTCATGGACGTTTTTGTGCCTCGCCGATAATCGAGCACACCAAACAAATAAAAATAAAAAAAAGAATGTGTGTGTGTGTGTGTGTGTGAGAGAGAGAGAGAGAGAGAGAGAGAGAGAGAGAGAGAGTGAAAAATAAAAAAGAATGAGAGAGAGGGTACAAAATTGTAGTAAAGAAATTGAACACTGGTATGTAAGGAAATCTTACATTAAAATGACACGTTCCACATCATTATGAAATGTCGTATTCAAGATCTATGGAACAAGTATTAATCTAATCTAATCTAGTCATATCATATTGCTAACAAGCCGTGAAGGGTCATGAATTACTGAAATTTTCGCCAATATCAGTAACCAAATCTAAACTTGAAAATAAAAGACGACAGTTTTTGTAATAAACCGGGACTAATATCAAGACCCTTTCATCCCTAACCACGAAAGATGTCTAATATACAGTACCTCAATTCTGAAGTTACAAAATGTGTATGCATTTAAAGATATGATATGAAGTTCTGTGACGGAGATACGAACCCAACACGTAATCGGATTGTTACCTAAGTAAAATCAAATGTTACGTATCGGTTTTTCTTACCAGCTGCTAGGTGTTTGAATCTAAAATAAGGAAAAAAATTTTTGTGCCTGAGCGACAATCGAGCCGCACTCCTATCGTTCTTCATTATCGTCCACGAATATAGCTCAAGTATCATTTGCTTACTCACCAACAGTAGGATGTGTGCGTGTTTGACCAGAAATTGTTGGCAGCACATGAGCAGACATTAAGGATGCACCTTAATTTTCACTAGCTGGCGGGTGTGCACGTGATAGGGCTTGAAATGTAATTATGAATATTTTTGTACTGGATCAGTATTCCGACCTAGAGACGATTTCAGTCTTGGAAAATGGAACGATATAATTGAACTATACCGGTCCAGGGGATTCAGATCCTCGAAAGAGGAGATACGAATTCGAATCACAGTCCAGCTTTAAATTTTTCATCGTCTCTAGTTCGATCAAGTACAAGTAAAATAAGAGCTTTGATCCTTTAAATGGCTATCGGTTTCCACAAATAAAAATAAAATGTTCTAATGTAAGTAAGTTTAATGGCGACAGTATTTCTGTTTTCCATGACCTCCACCTATGTAATTTCCCAAAGTAAACCGGTTCTGTCCAGTTGGGAATGAAGGAACGAGATGTTGAATGCGAATTCTGGATTATAACGTCTTTCTCTTGGGGTTCCCAGAGGAAAGAATATTTTCGCAATATTAGTTCAAATTTAATATTCGCTTGTGTAATGTAGGAAAGTACTTCACAGTTGCAAAACCCGCATCCGACTCATTGCTCTTAGACTTAGTCGCTGACCATAAATTCTAGCTCAGAGTGACACCAGTTTAAGTAACCTAATGTAGCGAAGACTATTTGCCAGTGCTCTTTCTCACCGGAAAATATGCAATTCTTTGGGCTCCATAAGTACACTGTAATAGTAATTTCTGTTTGCATGCAATGCATACTGATTGTAGAATTTAGTGGTGCTCTGTCTTCCACTTCTGTATACAATATGTCTGACCTAAACGGGCACTTTGTCATTACAGGCCCTGGGCGGTGCAACGTCATACTGACAGCAGTAATGTGCTTATATTGACAACCTCGCTGTTCATTTTACCTGATTTTGTAATCATTTAAATAAAAAAACAAGACCTTCCAGTGCGAGACATTTCGTCCCCCTTTTTCGTCTGTGAAATTTGTTAGTAAGCTTTTTGCCTTCCAACCAGCGAAATGCGGCAGAGCACTTCCGGTAAACGATTCACAAACCTCGATTTAGTGCCGTTAAGACGATTTCTTTAAACATAGGCGTAGCTGAAGGAATTTCGTTTCTTCTTAAATCGTCTTATGCAGATACGTTCACAGATATATCCAATAGGAAAACCTCTTTATCCAGTTACGAAGGTTGTAAAACAAATTTCCCACCGTCTGTGTCGGGTTGATCTTTTCGTCTGATAGCACTGCGTAAGTATTTTGCCTAAGAGGTGTCAAAAGTAGTGTTCCTGTAGCTGTGGGAATCATTGGTTGAAAACGAGTGGGTACAGCATTGCTAAATATTCAAAAGGATTATCAACCTAAGTTTGAGTTCATCCACAATCTGAGGCGAATTTATAATATTGAAGCTAGACTGTGTATCCTTGTCTACCTTGAGTGGGAAGTGGAAGGCGCTGACACACACATATACAATACAATGAATACTTCTAACGCTATATATAACGTTGTTCTCATAAATTAATTTTGTTTTTAATTCTTCTTGTTCTTAAGCGTGCAATATGTGTTGTAGATACAGCCTTAGAGAAAAAAACTGACCGCCGAGTCGTTCACGTAAGGTGGACAATACAGTCGTGCTCCCCTCTGAATTCTATGTTCGGCAATATGCTCGATCTGGCAACATTGTAGACTGCTACACTTCCTTGAGGAACTGTTCTACATCTACATACATACTCCTCAATCCACCATACGGTGAGTGGCGGAGGATACCTCGTCCCACAACTAGCAACTTTTCTCCCTGTTCCACTCCCAAACAGAACGAGGGAAAAATGACTGACTAATTGCCTCAGTACGAACCCTAATCTCTGTTCTCTTATCTTTGTGGTCTTTCCGCGAAATATAAGTTGGCGGCAGTAAAACTGTACTGCAGTCAGCCTCAAATGCTGGTTCTCTAAATTTCCTTAGTAGAGATTCACAAAAAGAACGCCTCCTTTCCTCTAGAGACTCCCATCCGAGTTCCTGAAGCATTTCCGTAACACTCGTGCGATGATCAAACCTACCAGTAAAAAAATCTAGCAGCCCGCCTCTGAATTGCTTCTATGTCCTCCCTCAATCCGATCTGATAGAGATCCCAAACGCTCGATCAGTACTCAAGAATAGGTCAAATTAGTGTTTTGTAAGCGGTCTCCTTTACAGATGAACCACATCTTCCCAAAATTCTACCAATGAACCGAAGACGACTCTCCGCCTTCCCCACAACTGCCATTACATGCTTGTCCCACTTCATATCGCTCTGCAATGTTACGTCCAAATATTTAATCGACGTGACTGTGTCAAGTGCTACACTACTAATGGAGTATCCAAACATTACGGAATTCTTTTTCCTATTCATCTGCATTAATTTACATTTATCTATATTTAGAGTTAGCTGCCATTCTTTAACCAATCACAAATCCTGTCCAAGTCATGTTGTATCCTCCTACAGTCACTTAACGACGATACCTTCCCGTACACCACAGCATCATCAGCAAACAGCCGCACATTGCTATCCACCCTATCCAAAAGATCATTCATGTAGATAGAAAACAACAGAAGACCTACCAAACGACCCTGTGGCTCTCCAAATGATACCCTCACCTCCGATGAACACTCACCATCGAGGACAACGTAATGGGTTCTATTACTTAAGAAGTCTTCGAGCCAGTCACATATTTCGGAACTAATCCCATATGCTCGTACCTTAGTTAGGAGCCTGCAGTGGGGCACCGAGTCAAATGCTTTCCGGAAGTCAAGGAATATGGCATCTGTCTGATAGCCTTCATCCATGGTTCGCAAGATATCATGTGAAAAAAGGGCGAGTTGCGTTTCGGAGGAGCGATGCTTTCTAAAGCCATGCAGATGCATGGACAGCAACTCTTGACTGCAGTCTGAGTACATCACTCTTGTCTATGATTGTAGTCTTGAGGTAAAACGCGGGTCTAGCTATACGACGTCTGGTAATCAAAAGCACACGTCGACAGAATTTTTATCGCTCCTTTCCTCTCGGTGCTGAAGCTATGAGTATAATTCAATCGAATCTACAATATATTTCTCTTTCTGTCACATTGGTAATAACGGTTTGGTTCAACAATATTTTAGCGAGAGATGTCTTGGTCGACCATCAGCCTCTGAACACCACTTGTGTCTGAGTTCTTTGGCACCCGTTTGCTGCCTACCGGCGCGGTCTGAGTCACTGCACTGCCTAGCCTTCTGCTGACGTCTACTCCACTCCTCACTCTCGACGGTGTAAAAGCTTTAATGTTGTTGAGTGGTGACCCATAATATCTGTCTACGATTTGTGTTTCACACTCGATAGCAATGGAGGCACAAAACTGTTTTTATTTGATGAGTATTTTATTACACTAGTATGCAATACATCATTGTGGCATGGAATTAATTTCATTGATTCTGATCCAGTACGCTATAATTAAAGCGTCATATCCTGTTCTTTTTCCTTTCACAGCAGATTCTTCAAATAATTTATTTTTGTCATGGATTCATATTTGTCCAGGCACAGAGAGTAAATGCAATGTAATATGTTTCTTTCTTTCATTCCCTATGGTAAATGGATGCGAAACATTGTGTCAATACCTTTCAGAACCTGCTCTATAGCTGCTAAGGCTAATGCTTATTTTGAGGTCCATACATTAAGTAATGGAGAAGTGAACACTGTTCAGAAGTGATATTTAAAATATTCAATTGGATTTAAGGCGACAAAATTGCCCATATTTTAAGCTACCAAGAGAAAAAGTAAGTTGCTAGAGCCACTGTTAGCAAACGTCTGCAAGGAGTTCCTAAATGCTACTGTGGAAATTTAGCTTAGAGACCCTGTAGTAACCAAGAGGTTCCTTTCCTTCATACTTATCACCCGCGCATATGAGCCTTAAGTGAAGAACAATACTGAATGTTGTATCGTTGATGGTCGATTCGAATTTCTTCAGAGACGCTTGTATTGTCAAGCAGATTGGCAGTCAGAAAGCCGAGATCGATGACCATTAACACAACTTACTGTGTCGAACTACCAAGAGGATTTGATGTGTAAAGGTTTTCTCCTGATTATGTTACAGAATTTTCAGCCCCTCAAAATAAATCAGAAAAAAGGTTACACATGCTGGCTCCTACCATGGCTAGAACTGACGACTCCTTGAACCGTTGCAACACGAGACACGCGCGGTACCACGGGGCTCCGGACACACTGCTGCCAACACGCCACTCTCATCATGATGTTGGGCGCTCAGCCTCATAATGCATCGTGAAAGATAATAAAAGTTGTCACTTACGTGAAGAATAGCATTTATTTTGCCAAAAAATTGAATTTTCTGTCTCAGTGTCTTAGATTACATGAGGATTACATAGCACGAGCCATTCAAATGGAAAGGGAATATCACATAAATTTAGCGAGTCAATTCAGTACCGTACGCGGAAGTGATTGCACTGTCACAGTGTTGCCAAATGTTTGTGACGATGTTGCCAATTCTCGGCTGTGCTAGGAACAGCTCTGTAGGGTTATGGGAGGACAATCCTGTGCTCGTGTTATAGGAGGATACGGAGAGAAGGCGCGGGTTTTGGTTAATATGCAGCGATTTCTCCTACCAGTTGTGTCAAACATTCAGGTGTGTAATCTTCCATCATGATTACAGTTTCCCACAAAATATATACGAATGAAACACTTACCTTGTTACTTTGTGACAAAGGTTATTTCACTACAGTTAAAAGTCTTTGGAAATCAGGTTTGCCCACCTGTCACGAAAAGTAAGACAACAAACACTTTGCACCTCGAAATCGATTACATCTATGTGCAGTCTTGTGATCATACAAGTAGAATTTCATGAACTGCACGAGAATTTAGAAAAATATTGGTGCAAATGGAAGCTATAAGAAACATAGTTAACTAATTATTCTGTACCACGTAATAATCAATTCATTTGAAAATTCAGAAGAGAAGAAACTAAAAATTATGCCCATTAAGACAGAAACTAAAGTGCAGATGGGGTCACTGTGCAGATCTACGCTTTTTCATCTTAAGATCTATAAAAATAATGTATACTAACCAGCGTATTCAATTACTTTCGTAATGTTTCCCTCTTGTTTAGTCTTCTAGTGGTGAACTGGATCCACACTCATGAGTCTGATTGTTTCTTTGTATCCTTCCATCTACTATCTTTGTGTGTTATAGTTCGGTGTTCAAAAAACCAAATCTTGTGCCTCTCCCACGAGGTATTACAACGAGGTCGCAAGAAGGCTAACGAATTATAATCAAAATATATTGAGACGCCAATTTGTCTGTCGTAATGCTGTTAAGTCGACAGAAATAGTTGGGTGTTATTGCCTTCATCACCGGCATTCCTTTGTCGTCTTCTCTTATTGAGATTTTCATATTCCCTTGAGCACAAGACGCCGAGATAAATGTGTATATTCTCTGTGACGAAACATCCCACATTCCATTCATCCTGATCTATTCGTTAAGTGCATCGGCAGCAATGAGTGATAGGAAAGCTGTAGTGAGGTGACGAATAACAATAAACATGTTAGTGAATTAGCAGTCTAGTTAAAGGTTGATTAACTCTCTTCAGTAAATTGATTTCTTAGGATGGATAGGATGTGTGACTGCTGTGTACGGACGCAGGAGGAGCTGGCCACTGTTCGCGAACAGCTGAGCGTGTTGATGGCCGCGGTCAGCCGTCTTCAGGCTGCTGCCTCGGAGTGTAGCGGCAGTGGGGAGTCTGGTGCGTCGCAAGGTACACCCCAGGTGTTACATGCTTCACCCACTGTTCCTGCTGTCGAGACATCTTCGCGGGTACCGGGCGCGGTTGGGCCACCCTCTCCCCAAGGGGAGTGGCGGGTTCAGCGGCGTTCGCGGCGCACGAGGCGGAGGGTCAATGTGGAGGCTGGCCGTGTGGCATCGCCCGCTCTGCCTGTGAGTGGACATGTGGCTGCTCCTTCAGCAAAGTCCGAGCAGGCACACGGGGGGAGGGGTTTATTAGTTATTGGGAGCTCCAACTTTAGGCGGGTGATGGAGCCCCTTAGGGAAATAGCGGGAAGGTCGGGGAAGAAGGCCAGTGTTCACTCTGTCTGCTTGCCGGGGGGTCTCATCCGAGATGTGGAGGAGGCCCTACCGGCGGCGATAGAGAGCACTGGGTGCACCCGACTGCAAATTGTTGCTCATGTCGGCACCAATGACTCCTGCCGTCTGGGTTCAGAGGTCATCCTCAGTTCGTACAGGCGGTTGGCGGAATTGGTGAAGGCGGAAAGCCTCGCTCGCGGGGTGAAATCAGAGCTAACTATTTGCAGTATCGTTCCCAGAACCGATCGCGGTCCTCTGGTTTGGAGCCGAGTGGAAGGCTTAAACCAGAGGCTCAGACGATTCTGCGGAGATCTGGGGTGCAAATTTCTCGACCTCCGCTATCGGGTGGAGAAATGTAGGGTCCCCCTGAATAGGTCAGGCGTGCACTACACGCCGGAAGCGGCTACAAGGGTAGCGGAGTACGTGTGGAGTGCACATGGGGGTTTTTTAGGTTAGAGAATCCCCTCCCTAGGCCCGACAAGACGCCTCCTGAGATGCGGCAAGGTAGGAGTAGGCAAAATGCAACAGGGAATAACAATATTAATGTGATAATAGTAAACTGCAGGAGCGTCTACAGAAAGGTCCCAGAACTGCTCTCATTAATAGACTGTCACAATGCCCATATAGTACTAGGGACCGAAATTTGGCTGAAACCAGACGTAAACAGTAATGAAATCCTAAACTCAGATTGGAATGTATACCGCAGAGACAGGCTGGACAGTGAAGGAGGAGGCGTGTTTATAGCGATAAGAAGTGCAATAGTATCGAAGGAAATTGACGGAGATCCGAAATGAGAAATGATTTGGGTGAAGGTCACGGTTAAAGCAGGCTCAGACATGGTAATTGGATGTCTCTATAGGCCCCCTGGCTCAGCAGCTGTTGTGGCTGAGCACCTGAAGGATAATTTGGAAAATATTTCGAGTAGATTTCCCCACCATGTTATAGTTCTGGGTGGAGATTTTAATTTGCCGGATATAGACTGGGAGACTCAGACGTTCATAACGGGTGGCAGGGACAAAGAATCCAGTTAAATTTTTTTAAGTGCTTTATCTGAAAACTACCTTGAGCAGTTAAACAGAGAACCGACCCGTGGCGATAACATATTAGACCTTCTGGTGACAAACAGACCCGAACTATTTGAAAAAGCAATGCAGAACAGGGAATCAGCGATCATAAAGCGGTTACGGCATCGATGATTTCAGCCGTAAATAGGAATATTAAAAAGGGTAGGACGATTTTTCTGTTTAGAAAAAGTCACAAAAAGCAGATTTCAGAGTCCCTGACGGCTCAACACAAAAGTTTTGTCTCAAGTACAGATAGTGTTGAGGATCAGTGGACAAAGTTCAAAACCGTCGTACATAATGCGTTAGATGAGTATGTGCCAAGCAAGATCGTAAGAGATGGAAAAGAGCCACCGTGGTACAACAACCGAGTTAGAAAACTGCTGCGGAAGCAAAGGGAACTTCACAGCAATCATAAACATAGCCAAAGCCTTGCAGACAAACAAAAATTACGCAAAGCGAAATGTAGTGTGAGGAGGGCTATGCGAGAGGCGTTCAATGAATTTGAAAGTAAAGTTCTATGTACTGACTTGGCAGAAAATCCTAAGAAATTTTGGTCTTATGTCAAAGCGGTAGGTGGATCAAAACAAAATGTCCAGACACTCTGTGACCGAGATGGTACTGAAACAGAGGATGACGGAATAAAGGCCGAAATACTAAATGTCTTTTTCCAAAGTTGTTTCACAGAGGAAGATTGCACTGTAGTTCCTTCTCTAGATTGTCGCACAGATGACAAAATGGTAGATACCGAAATAGACGACAGAGGGATAGAGAAACAATTAAAATCGCTCAAAAGAGGAAAGGCCTCTGGACCTGATGGGATACCAGTTCAATTTTACACAGAGTACGCGAAGGAACTTGCCCCCCCCCCTTTCTTGCAGCGGTGTACCGTAGGTCTCTAGAAGAGCGTAGCGTTCCAAAGGATTGGAAAAGGGCACAGGTCATCCCCGTTTTCAAGAAGGGACGTCGAACAGATGTACAGAACTATACACCTATATCTCTAACGTTGATCAGTTGTAGAATTTTGGAACACGTATTGTGTTCGAGTATAGTGACTTTTCTGGAGACTAGAAATCTACTCTGTAGGAATCAGCATGGGTTTCGAAAAAGACGGTCAAGTGAAACCCAGCTCGCGCTATTCGTCCACGAGACTCAGAGGGCCATAGACACGGGTTCACAGGTAGATGCCGTGTTTCTTGACTTCCGCAAGGCGTTCGATACAGTTCCCCATAGTCGTTTAATGAACAAAGTAAGAGCATATGGACTATCAGACAAATTGTGTGATTGGATTGAGGAGTTCCTAGATAACAGGACGCAGCATGTCATTCTCAATGGAGAGAAGTCCTCCGAAGTAAGAGTGATTTCAGGTGTGCCGCAGGGGAGTGTCATAGGACCGTTGCTATTCACAATATACATAAATGACCTGGTGGATGACATCGGAAGTTCACTGAGGCTTTTTGCAGATGATGCTGTGGTGTATCGAGAGGTTATAACAATGGAAAATTGTACTGAAATGCAGGAGGATCTGCAACGAATTGACGCATGGTGCAGGGAATGGCAATTGAATCTCAATGTAGACAAGTGTAATGTGCTGCGAATACACAGAAAGATAGATCCTTTATCATTTAGCTACAAAATAGCAGGTCAGCAACTGGAAGCAGTTAATACCAAAAATTATCTGGGAGTACGCATTAGGAGTGATTTAAAATGGAATGATCATATAATGTTGAGCGTCGGTAAAGCAGATGCCAGACTGAGATTCATTGGAAGAATCCTAAGAAAATGCAATCCGAAAACAAAGGAAGTAGGTTACAGTACGCTTGTTCGCCCACTGCTTGAATACTGCTCAGCAGTGTGGGATCCGTACCAGATAGGGTTGATAGAAGATATAGAGAAGATCCAACGGAGAGCAGCGCGCTTCGTTGCAGGATCATTCAGTAATCGCGAAAGCGTTACGGAGATGATGGGTAAACTCCAGTGGAAGACTCTGCAGGAGAGACGCTCAGTAGCTCGGTACGGGCTTTTGTCAAAGTTTCGAGAACATACCTTCACCGAAGAGTCAAGCAGTATATTGCTGCCTCCTACGTATATCTCGCGAAGAGACCATGAGGATAAAATCAGAGCGATTAGAGCCCACACAGAGGCATACCGACAATCCTTCTTTCCACGAACAATACGAGACTGGAATAGAAGGGAGAACCGATAGAGGTACTCAAGGTACCCTCCGCCACACAGCGTCAGGTGGCTTGCGGAGTATGGATGTAGATGTAGATGAACAAATCCGTAATCAAGGATGTTTACTGCATTACAGACGATTAACAAAATAACCAAGAAAGCCTGAGTGTTTAATTGGCCGCTGCATAGGTGTTCTTTGCATTTTGCTACTGAATTCTGTTCTGGTTGTTTGCAGAGAGAAAAGAAATAACCCTGTAGCCATACATATCGCTAGTACAACGAGACATTACCTATCAACTTGTAAGTAGGCTGTTTATATTTTCTTATTGGCAACGTTACGTAGCGCTCTGTATGCAAATCACTGGCTGTGCTGTGTGCAGCCTGTGGCTAGTTTGCATTGTTGTCTGCCATTGTAGTGTTAGGCAGCGGCAGCTGGATGTGAACAGCGCGTAGCGTTGCGCAGTGGGTGGTGAGCCGCCAGCAGTGGTGGATGTGAGGAGAGAGATGGCGGAGTTTTGTAATTTGTCATGAACTGCTATATATATATATTATGACTATTAAGGTAAATACATTGTTTGTTCTCTATTAATATCTTTCATTTGCTAACTATCCCTATCAGTAGTTAGTGCCTTCTGTAGTTTGAATCTTTTATTTAGCTGGCAATAGTGGCGCTCGCTGTATTGCAGTAGTTCGAGTAATGAAGATTTTTGTGAGGTAAGTTATTTGTGAAAGGTATAGTTTAATGTTAGTCAGGGCCATTCTTTTGTAGGGATTTTTGAAAGTCAGATTGCGTTGCGCTAAATAATATTGTGTGTCAGGTTAAGCACAGTCGTGTATAAATTGTTCTAAGGGGACGTTTCATATGTCGACCCTTAGCCTAGGATACCTCACTGGAATCTTCTGATTTTTTCTTGTAGTTTGTGTATTTAGTGTAGCTAGCTTTTGTTTATTGCTAGCGCGTAATTGTAGAGAGAATTTCCTTGGTAGTTGTGGTTTTTCATTGTTGCACAGTAAAACAGTTGTGGCATGCATGTAGATTTGCACCAAGTATTTCGCAGCTGCGCTTGCAATTAACTAGATATTATTTTCAGTTCTATGTTAATGTGTTCTCTTATTTTTGCTCTTCAAATTGTGTTTTTTTGTGTTGTCGTGTGAAATATTGTGACAATAATGGCGTGTGAAAAACGTAATACTAGGCTCCAAAGTAAACTGAGAAATGACAGTGAAGACGAAAGCAGTGTGTTAGCGCCACCGAGTAATGAATTAACTAATGTTGAAAGTAGTAATTTGGTCATTGTACATAGGGAAATGGAGCGGGCTGCAAACAATGGTGTAGACAGTGACAATTAGTGAACAGGGAAGCATTATCGATCGATCGGTCGGCAACAGCTCCCCTCAGGAATTCGAAATGACAGAACACAATATTGCAAATACTGTAAACTTAGGTTTTGGGTCCTCACCGTTTTCTCAAGTGAGTCAAGACACATTTTCTGCTTGTCAAAATGTGAATGTTGCTGGTGCAAATGCACTACCGAAAAGCGTAGAGGAACGGATTCCAGACACTAATGCATTGTTATTACAATTAATGCAACAAATGGGACAAAATCTTAAAAAGTTAGACACAGTGGAACAAAATCTTAAAAAGTTAGACACAGTGGAACAAAATCTTAAAAAGTTAGACACAATGGAACAAAATCTTCAAAAGTTAGACACCACACTTGAACAAACACGTGAAGATTTAACTACTGAGTTACATAACATCGAATCGAAATGTCAAAAGGTCTGTAATGACGTAAAAACACAAATTTGTGAGCATTTCCAACCTATTTTTTCGCGTCATGAAAATGCATTACAGAATCACGAAGCAGCCATAAAAGAACTGCAAACTATTGTTCATGAAAATCATGAGACCTTGCAAGCTAAAATTGACTCAGTTGCATCTACCGATTCGGTTATGCAACTTGCAAAAACTCAGGAAAACTTAAAGGACACAGTAGATACGATTTCAACACAAATGGACACTCTGAAACTTGGTTCAGAAAAACACACTGAGGAAATGTGTACACTATTGGAGAAAGTAGCCGAACTTTCGGATCAGGTCACTAACTTATCTACAAAATTAGATGATGGTCTGAATGACACAAGACCCGTAGCCTTCACTGACACAGAAGAGTATGAACAAATAAGAAAATTCAAACAAAATCAAAATCAAATCAATACACAGTACAAAAGAGAAATCCGGGAAGTACAAGATCAGTTGACGCAGGTAATACAAGAATTACATATTTCAGAGGACACTCGCGCCCCAATATGGGAAGAGGGACATAGAAATACTGAACAACCACAAAATAATAACTCAGGGCACTTTGGATGTTATGAAAGAAATTGGCAATGTGCACCGAATTTTGAGATCGAACCGCCGACACGACGTAACAATGACCGATATGCGACTTGCCGACACGCTGATTTTGACTATAAGCTGTTCATTACTACACGTAAATTCAAAACGTTTAAGAATTCTGCCAACGACATTCATCCACAAGCGTGGCTCCATCAATTCTCTCATTGTTTCCCTCCTAACTGGTCATTGGAGCACAGGTTAGAACTTATGTGTGGCTACTTGGAGAATGAACCAGCTGTAAGAATGCGATCGGTCATTCACGATTGTCACAGTGAAGGAAATTTTTATCATGCCTTCCTCTCAGCATATTGGTCTCAAGCCAAACAAGACCGAGTAAAACATGGCATCATAATGATGAAACATTTCGAACAATCTGAATTTTCCAGTCTTGAGAAATATTTTGAAGACATGTTGCACAAGAATCAGTACCTGTCAAACCCATACAGCCCCTCAGAACTCATCCGCATTTGCTTAATCAAACTGCCTGAACATTTACGACATATTATTTTGGCAGGGCGTTGCAAAGACGACATTGAATCTTTTTTGGGACTCTTACAAGCATTAGAAATTAACACAGACAGTCGCGGGATGCGAAAACAGGAAAACAATCATTACAGATCACATCTGTCGCAATTCCGCGATGAAAGAAATAATAACTGGACACGACAAGGCTATTCTCACAACACAAATCGTGACCAAAACAGACACCACGCATATGACAACCACTGGCAGAGTAATAATAGTTACAGGGAAAGATCGCATTTTCGTAGTAATGAATACGACAGAGACAATCATGGAAACAGACAATATGGCAACCAGAACTATTATTATCACTGGAGACAGAATAACTTCAGACGCAACGCTCCACTATGCAGTGATAATTCAGGGAGAAATTCTCCACCACATGACCGACAAACAAGAAACTATGTAAACTACCGACAAAACGACAGACGTGAATTTCATCAGAACTGGCGGGGTTCTAACAGAGCAGAGCCCTCTCGGCAAGGCGAATTTGTAGAAGTTAGGCCTCCTAATCCCAGTTACGACGCGCGCCAACAAAGAAACAGACATTGACTCACACCGCAGCCAGCCACTTGCGCCCGCTGGCTCAGGGAAAAATAACATTGACGCTAACCTTGAGAAAAATTCCAGTATTCCTCACCGACGTATACCACATGATAATTGCGTTAAAGTTGAAACTCTGTGTACTAGGAAGAGCAAAACACCACATTTCACATGTAAAACCATTTATTGAATGATAATCTGCTTTTTAACTTTGTCTTTGCCATAAAACGTTTCACTTCACATTACTAGTATGCTTTAGAAACTGATACCATGCAACAATGTTTAAAGTTAAATATCCAGTCAAGAACCAAGAGAACTTATTCAAACAGAAATTACGAATGCATTGTTATTGCGAACAGACGACACAGTGTTATTGTGTGTGTACATTCTTGCTTGTTAGTTGCACGATTACGTAACGACTATAAGGCTCACATACTTAGTACATATCTGGTACTGCTAATGAGATTTTAATGCAACATTTTGGTTCACTTGAAAATACATTCTGGATTTAAAGTACTTTCTGAGAGATACCAGATGACACAGTGGTTAGTTTATGTGACAGCTACACGATTATATCACGACGTTACTAATGTGTGACACAATTTACATTGTTGCTTTTGCGGAGTATCTGTTTTATATCTGCACGGTTTTAGTGAATTCTTCTGGAAAGCAAAACATGTTTTAGTAGTAACTTTTGTGGTATAGCTGCAATGAGACAGCCTTTTCCATAGCACAACAATACGTTACAGCACAGTAATTTCTTCATCACAACAATAAGCGTAATAACTAAGAAATCTATACGCAAAGCATTTCACTTTTGTTTATCATGAGGTAAGTACATTGGCTTCTGCTGAACTTAGCTTTCGGAGGACGATAACTACGACACTCCCACAAAGATTATCTTACAGCAAGACGCACATTTTGCGCTACAGGACACGTATTTGAGTGATTAATTTTGTACTTAAATCATTTATCTTTAAAGAGATTTGAAGTTCAATGATACAAAGGTTTTCCGTAACACATTTCATTCCATTCTTGTAATCTGTAACACCTGAGGGTATAATTACATTAATCCTCAGGGGGGTACACGCTTACTTTGTGTACCATGTGTTTGGCAAGCAGAAGGAGCCCTAGCTAATATGGTATTTGCTTATACAACTTTACACATCGGTACCATATTCCTCTAACACATAAATTACACAGCTATCTGATCATTTAACTGAGAGATAAACTTTTTTTTTACATCAGTGACACATGTTTATGCAATTACACAGTTGGGTAACTTCACACTTACGAAATTGTATTTTGTCTGTACTGTGTGAACTCTTCATATTTTTTCAGACCCATTGTGATATTATGAGAGCTTTGAATGATAAATTTGGTATGAGATCACGATTTTTAAAGTACGTTTGAGGCAGATGACACTTTTGACATGAGCAGAGAATTTTTTTCGGTTTTGAAATTATTGGAGGAAGCTACGACGATTTTGAGAGTTGACTGAGGTGTTACGATGTTATTATTACGATGGCTAGGTGTATTATGCTGTTGCGGTATGTTTATGATGAATAGCCTGATGCTATATGAGTTATTTGATTAATCTACGTATCTGTTATGATGAAATATTGAAGAAGTGTCGACGAATAAGGTAAGGAATAATGAGTAGTGGTTAGGGACGCTGATTTGTGAAAAAGGATGTTGGAAACCAAGAATTGTACTTTAAGAGTTATGAAATGTGTGTGTAGATGCGTGAATGTATCACAATGCCGGCGAAAATTTTTGGACACTGTTATATTCATAGGATTTTGTTTCTACACATTTGCAACGTAAATTCTCGACCTGTGAAATTTTTGTATAAGACTGTCACTGTAGCGGAAACTGCTGTCGTAAATATTTCCGTAAGAAAGTTAAGTGACCACCTGCACGTGCGTCGTGGGCACACAGCTGTGTCAGACACCTGGAGAACAAGCCTTTTCAGACGCTCAGGTAGAAAAGCAAAAAAAAAGGGAGGCCATTAACCTCGCTTTTGACATACCTTTGTAGAAAGCACCACAAACACGACACGCTTACATCTGCACACCTGATTATGACAAGCGTCTTTCTCTAGAATTGAGGGAATTTTTACTGCGTTATGAAATGCTATATGGCTAATGAATGATGTTTCATGCCGTCCTTTGTACATATTTGCTCATTTTCTTTAATATCTAGTTTCTAGCTGCACTGCAGCATTGGTTAAAATAAAATTTAATATATGTACTAATATAGTTATTTTATGCCTACAGATCCAGTCAATAAGAAATTTATGATCTACTTCCAAGAAAACGAGGGCACATAAATAGACATTCCCCTTCACAGGAATTGCATAAATAATTTCTTTACGATTTGGTAACTTATCTGCTAGTGTAAGTTCTTGTGATGCATCACTCTAGTGTTAAGATGTGACATAGGTATTAGACATGGCCATTTTAGTGTAATAATTTTTCTGCTTGAGCTATGTAATGTTTAGATATAAGTTTTGTTATTTGGTGCTGCTGTTTGCCAGGCATAATGTTACAGAATTTGACTTTGTATTACGCTGTTAATCCAGCTTTACTACTGTTTTATTTTTATTGTTGCTGCACATTGGCTCACATTAGTTGTAATGTTGCAGTGCTTGGTAATTTAGATTTACTGTAGCTTGCTTTGCAATTTTCCATTTTTTTGCATTGCTGTTTTCATGAGCTTGCTCGCATTCAGTGGGGTGAAACCTATCACAGAAGCAAGCAAAATACAAATATTTCTTGCACCATGTGCAACACACAAACGAAATGTAGCTGCACTGACGTGTTGTCCGGTATATTGCACGGAAAACATATCTGATTCATGTTGCTAAATACAGCTCTATCAGATATCAATTTGGTAGCGTACCACCTTGCGTCTACCACCTTGACAACTCGAACGGCGACAGTGCTCGGCCGGTTACTTACGTTTACTGGTATCAAAGCTACATCGTGAAAACACAAAAATATTAATAACCCGAAGATCATTAGTTTTGGAACCCATAGAAAGTAAAGCAGTCATCAGTAGGAAGAGTGGTTTGAACTCCATAGTGCTTTAATAGGCACGGTCTTGTTGGAGGTGGTATGCTGTTGCTTTCATCCGACATCTGAGTTGACTTATCTAGCCAGGTAATAGGTGAACCTATACTTTAATGTGGCTTTCGGACCACAGTGCAACTAGGCACTTTTCACACCAACAAACACTGTCCCATGTGAAATAAGTGTAAAATGACACATCAAATTCGTGAGGCTGAATAGGGATTGAACCTGAGACCTTGGTATCCGTAGTCTTGCTCTTCATCAGTTTGCCACCATGCAGCTACTACTGTGGTTTCTACTTGGCATTAAAATTAATGATTACCCATTTGTGACTGCGTTGGCACTTACGTGTCCCTTAGGAGACCTTACTTTTAGGATTACCCTACATCTACATCTACATCTACATTTATACTCCGCAAGCCACCCAACGGTGTGTGGCGGAGGGCACTTTACGTGCCACTGTCATTACCTCCCTTTCCTGTTCCAGTCGCGTATGGTTCGAGGGAAGAACGACTGTCTGAAAGCCTCCGTGCGCGCTCTAATCTCTCTAATTTTACATTCGTGATCTCCTCGGGAGGTATAAGTAGGGGGAAGCAATATATTCGATACCTCATCTAGAAACGCACGCTCTCGAAACCTGGCGAGCAAGCTACACCGCGATGCAGAGCGCCTCTCTTGCAGAGTCTGCCACTTGAGTTTGTTAAACATCTCCGTAACGCTATCACGGTTACCAAATAACCCTGTGACGAAACGCGCCGCTCTTCTTTGGATGTTCTCTATCTCCTCCGTCAACCCGATCTGGTACGGATCCCACACTGATGAGCAATACTCAAGTATAGGTCGAACGAGTGTTTTGTAAGCCACCTCCTTTGTTGATGGACTACATTTTCTAAGGACTCTCCCAATGAATCTCAACCTGGTACCCGCCTTACCAACAATTAATTTTATATGATCATTCCACTTCAAATCGTTCCGCACGCATACTCCCAGATATTTTACAGAAGTAACTGCTACCAGTGTTTGTTCCGCTATCATATAATCATACAATAAAGGATCCTTCTTTCTATGTATTCGCAATACATTACATTTGTCTATGTTAAGGGTCAGTTGCCACTCCCTGCACCAAGTGCCTATCCGCTGCAGATCTTCCTGCATTTCGCTACAATTTTCTAATGCTGCAACTTCTCTGTATACTACAGCATCATCCGCGAAAAGCCGCATGGAACTTCCGACACTATCTACTAGGTCATTTATATATATTGTGAAAAGCAATGGTCCCATAACACTCCCCTGTGGCACGCCAGACGTTACTTTAATATCTGTAGAAGTCTCTCCGTTGATAACAACATGCTGTGTTCTGTTTGCTAAAAACTCTTCAATCCAGCCACACAGCTGGTCTGATATTCCGTAGGCTCTTACTTTGTTTATCAGGCGACAGTGCGGAACTGTATCGAACGCCTTCCGGAAGTCAAGAAAAATAGCATCTACCTGGGAGCCTGTATCTAATATTTTCTGGGTCTCATGAACAAATAAAGCGAGTTGGGTCTCACACGATCGCTTTTTCCGGAATCCATGTTGATTCCTACATAGTAGATTCTGAGTTTCCCAAAACGACATGATACTCGAGCAAAACACATGTTCTAAAATTCTACAACAGATCGACGTCAGAGATCTAGGTCTATAGTTTTGCGCATCTGCTCGACGACCCTTCTTGAAGACTGGGACTACCTGTGCTCTTTTCCAATCATTTGGAACCTTCTGTTCCTCTAGAGACTTGCGGTACACGGCTGTTAGAAGGGGGGCAAGTTCTTTCGCGTACTCTGTGTAGAATCGAATTGGTATCCTGTCAGGTCCAGTGGACTTTCCTCTGTTGAGTGATTCCAGTTGCTTTTCTATTCCTTGTACACTTATTTCGATGTCAGCCATTTTTTCGTTTGTGCGAGGATTTAGAGAAGGAACTGCAGTGCAGTCTTCCTCTGTGAAACAGCTTTGGAAAAAGGTGTTTAGTATTTCAGCTTTACGCGTGTCATCCTCTGTTTCAATGCCATCATCATCCCGGAGTGTCTGGACATGATGTTTCGAGCCTCTTACTGATTTAACATAAGACCAGAACTTCCTAGGATTTTCTGTCAAGTCGGTACTTAGTATTTTACTTTCGAATTCACTGAACGCTTCACGCATAGCCCTCCTTACGCTAACTTTGACATCGTTTAGCTTCTGTTTGTCTGAGAGGTTTTGGCTGCGTTTAAACTTGGAGTGAAGCTCTCTTTGCTTTCGCAGTAGTTTCCTAACTTTGTTGTTGTACCACGGTGGGTTTTTCCCGTCCCTCACAGTTTTACTCGGCACGTACCTGTCTAAAACGCATTTTACGATTGCCTTGAACTTTTTCCATAAACACTCAACATTGTCAGTGTCGGAACAGAAATTTTCGTTTTGATCTGTTAGGTAGTCTGAAATCTGCCTTCTATTACTCTTGCTAAACAGATAAACCTTCCTCCCTTTTTTTATATTCCTATTAACTTCCATATTCAGGGATGCTGCAAGGGCCTTATGATCATTGATTCCATGTTCTGCACTTACAGAGTCGAAAATTTCGGGTCTGTTTGTTATCAGTAGGTCCAAAATGTTATCTCCACGAGTCGGTTCTCTGTTTAATTGCTCGAGGTAATTTTCGGATGTGCACTCAGTATAATGTCACTCGATGCTCTGTCCCTACCACCCGTCCTAAACATCTGAGTGTCCCAGTCTATATCTGGTAAATTGAAATCTCCACCTAAGACCATAACATGCTGAGAAAATTTATGTGAAATGTATTCCAAATTTTCTCTCAGTTGTTCTGCCACTAATGCTGCTGAGTCGGGGGGTCGGTAAAAGGAGCCAATTATTAACCTAGCTCGGTTGTTGAGTGTAACCTCCACCCATAATAATTCACAGGAACTATCCACTTCTACTTCACTACAGGATAAACTACTACTAACAGCGACGAACACTCCACCACCGGTTCCATGCAATCTATCCTTTCTAAACACCGTCTGTACCTTTGTAAAAATTTCGTCAGAATTTATCTCTGGCTTCAGCCAGCTTTCTGTACCTATAACGATTTCAGCTTCGGTGCTTTCTATCAGCGCTTGAAGTTCCGGTACTTTACCAACGCAGCTTCGACAGTTTACAATTACAATACCGATTGCTGCTTGGTCTCCGCATGTCCTGACTTTGCCCCGCACCCGTTGAGGCTGTTGTCCTTTCTGCCTTTCTGTACTTGCCCGAGGCCATCTAACCTAAAAAAACCGCCCAGCCCACGCCACACAACCCCTGCTACCCGTGTAGCCGCTTGTTGCGTGTAGTGGACTCCTGACCTATCCAGCGGAACCCGAAACCCCACCACCCTATGGCGCAAGTCGAGGAATCTGCAGCCCACACGGTCGCAGAGCCGTCTCAGCCTCTGATTCAGACCCTCCACTCGGCTCTGTACCAAAGGTCCGCAGTCAGTCCTGTCGACGATGCTGCAGATGGTGAGCTCTGCTTTCATCCCGCTAGCGAGACTGGCAGTCTTCACCAAATCAGATAGCCGCCGGAAGCCAGAGAGGATTTCCTCCGATCCATAGCGACACACATCATTGGTGCCGACATGAGCGACCACCTGCAGATGGGTGCACCCTGTACCCTTCATGGCATCCGGAAGGACCCTTTCCACATCTCGAATGACTCCCCCCGGTATGCACACGGAGTGCACTTTGGTTTTCTTCCCCTCTCTTGCTGCCATATCCCTAAGGGGCCCCATTACGCGCCTGACGTTGGAGCTCCCAACTACCAGTAAGCCCACCCTCTGCGACTGCCCGGATCTTGCAGACTGAGAGGCAACCTCTGGAACAGGACAAGCAGTCATGTCAGGCCGAAGATCAGTATCAGCCTGAGACAGAGCCTGAAACCGGTTCGTCAGACATACTGGAGAGGCCTTCCGTTGAGCCCTCCAGAATGTCTTTCGCCCCCTGCCACACCTTGAGACGACCTCCCACTCTACCACAGGTGAGGGATCAGCCTCAATGCGGGCAGTATCCCGGGCAACCACAGTCGTAGTCCGATCGGGGGATGCGTGGGACGAGCTGGCCGTCCCCGACAAACCCCCATCCGGACCCCCACAGTGATTCCCATAGGCAACAGCTTCAAGCTGTGTGACCGAAGCCAACACTGCCTGAAGCTGGGAGCGAAGGGATGCCAACTCAGCCTGCATCCGAACACAGCAGTTGCAGTCCCTATCCATGCTAAAAACTGTTGTGCAAAGAACGTCTGAACTAATCTACAGAGAGCGCAAACAAAACGACACAAAATATAAACGGTTATTAAAATACAAGATTGCCTAGTAAATGCAGTAATGCTGCCACTTGTGCACTGCTGACACACTGCTTGGCGGCGGAAGGAGATTACGCGATTTTATACTATTCGGGTACTAAAACGCGATGCTACAACTCTCAAATACTATAATACGCCCGAAATTTATGAATTAAACAATGCAAGTACCAAAAACACGCAAAGAAATTAAGAATTAAACAATGTAACAAATGAGTGAGCTAGGAGTATACGACTTGCTGCTGCAGCTGCTTATCCAACGGCGGCAGGGAGCACACTGACTGTGACCAACCGACACTGGCCGTTCAAATCAAAAACAGATGACAGACGACTACGCGAATTTACACTATTCAGGTACTAAAACGCAATGCTACAACTCTCAAATACTATAATACGCCCGAAATTTATGAATTAAACAAAGCAAGTACCAAAACCACGCAAAGAAATTAAGAATTAAACTATGTAACAAATGAGTGAGCTAGGAGTATACGACTTGCTGCTGCAGTTGCTTATCCAACGGCGGCAGGGAGCATCCTGGCATACGTGTGTGTAAACGCCGTCCGATACCCACTCAAGGAAGACAAGGATACACAGTTTAGCTTCAAAATTGTAAATACGACTCAGTTTGTGGATGAACTCAGACTTAGGTTGCTAATCATGTTGAATATTTAGCATTACTGTCCCCTTCTGGTGTTAATATCGTTTTCAACCAATGATTCCCACAGCTACAGCAACACTACTTGTGATACCTCTTAGACAAAATACTCACGCAGTGCTATCAGACGAAAAGATCAACCCAACACAAACGGTGGGAAGTCTGTTTGACAACCTTCGTAACTGGATAAATAGCTTTTCCTATTGGAGATATCTGTGAACGTTCCTGCATAAGGCGATTTAAGAAGAAACTAAATTCCTTCAGCTACGCTAATGTTTAAAGAAATCGTCTTAACGGCGCTAAATCGTGGATTGTGAATCGTTTACCGGAAGTACCCCGCCGCATTTCGCTGGTTGGAAGGCAAAAAGCTTACTGACAAATTTCACAGAAGGAAAAGGGGGACGAAATGTCTCCCACTCGAAGGTCATGTTGTTTTATTTAAATGATTACAAAATCAGGTAAAACGAACAGTGAGGTTGTCAATATAAGCACATTACTGTTGTCAGTATGACGTTGCACCGCCCAGGACCTGTAATGACAAAGGACCCGTTTAGGTCAGGCATATTGTATACAGAAGTGGAAGACAGAGCACCACTGAATTCTACAATCCGTATGCATTGCATACAAACAGAAATTACTGTTACAGTGTACTTATGGAGCCCAATGAGTGAAATGCATATTTCCAGGTAGAGAGAGCACTGGCAAATAGTCTTCGCTACATGAGGTTACTTAAACTGCTGTCACTCTGAGCTAGAATTTATGGTCAGCGACTAAGACTAAGGACAATGAGTCGGATGCGGGTTTTGCAACTGTGAAATACTTTCCTACATTACAGATGTGAATATTAAATTTGAACTAATATTGCGAAAATTTAGAACATGGATAGCTTAGAATGAAAATCTTTTTGTTTCTTGCAGTGGAAAACAATTGCTTTTCGAAAACATTCGCTGCCGTACACAACTTGGAAACAGGTCACGTCGACCAAATCATATGGAAGAACTGACAGCGACGTATTTCAAAAGGCAGTAAGATCCCTTGGCTTTTGGTTTCGCAGTATTCGACACCCATTTCTAGGCGCAAGTAAACGAAGAAAGGCAGCGTGTTTATGTTATCAGATAACGCCTTCATCAATCACTTTAGTTTTAATGTAATCTACGAGTAATTGCTGATGTTTGATATTAACATGAAAAGGATTCTGTAGACAGGATTCTATAATGACCGAAAGGCCTTAAACGATCTTCAAGCGCATGTGTTCCAGCAGCGGTATGTAAGTAATAATGAGAGTGCTAACATTTCAGGTATGTCATTTATTGCAATAAATGTGAGTTTACAGGCCTTAAGGACAGTCTTATCTGTGATAAGATGTTCTCTGATATTTCTAGTAACGTGGTATTACTTGAGATCTTGAGTTATGGCGATATAGAGCAGAGTTTTCTAGTGGTGGCTTGTTGGAACCATTTTCAATAATCAAACGACTGAACCAAGTAGAGATTAGAGGACCTGCTAGACAGCTGCGTTATTTGGACTGCATGCGAATCAGGCGAATTGCAATTCAGGTCGTTCGGATACTTTTGAGCATGACTGTACATGGCCCTTGTATAGGCCCTCTATATATTCCTTCCACCTTTCTGCTTTCCCTTCTTTGCTTAGAGCTGGGTTTCCATCTGAGCTCACGATTTTCATGCAAGTGGTTCTCTTTTCTCCAAAGGTCTCTCTAATTTTCCTGTAGGTAGTATCTATCTTACCCTTAGTACATCCTTACATTTGTCCTCTAGCCATTCCTGCTTAGTTATTTTGCACTTCTTGTCGATCTCATTTTTGAGACGTTTGTATTCCTTTTTGCCTGCTTCATGTACTGCATTTTTATATTTTCTCCTTTCATTAATTAAATTGAGTATTTCTTCTATCACCCAAGGATTTCTACTAGCCCTCGTCTTTTTACCTACTGTATCCTCTGCTGCCTTCACTACTTCATCCCTCAAAGCTACCCATTCTTCTTCTACTGTACTTCTTTCCCCCATTCTTGTCAATAGCTCCCTTATGCTCTCCCTGAGACTCTGTACAACCTCTGGTTTAGCCATATTACCCAGGTCCCATCTCCTTGAATTCCCACCTTTTTGCAGTTTCTTCAGTTTTAATCTACAGTTCATAACCAATAGTTTGTGGTCAGAGTCCTCATCTGCCCCTAGAAATGTCTTACAATTTAAGATCTGGTTCCTAAATCTCTGTCTTACCATTATATAATCCATCTGAAACCTATCAGCATCTCCAAGCTTCTTCCATGTATACAACCTTCTTTTATGTTTCTTGGACCAAGTGTTAGCTACGATTAAGTTGTGCTCTGTGCAAAATTTTACTAGGCGGCTTCCTCGTTCATTTCTTACCCCCAATCCATATTCACCTACTACGTTTCCTTCTCTTCCTTTTCCTACTATCGAATTCCAGTCACCCATGACTATTAAATTTTCGTCTTCCTTCACTATCTGAATAATTTCTTTTGTTTCATCATGCATTTCTTCAATTTCTTCGTCATCTGCAGAGCTAGTTGGCATATAGACTGGTACTACTGTCTTGGCCACAATAATGCGTTCACTATGTTGCTTGTAGTAGCTTACCCGAACTCGTATTTTTTTATTCATTATTAAACCTACTCCTGCATTCCCCCTATTTGATTTTGTATTTATAACCCTGTATTCACCTAACCAAAAGTCTTGTTCCTCCTGCCACCGAACTTTACTAATTCCCACTATATCTAACTTTAACCTATCCATTCCCCTTTTTAAATTTCCTAACCTACCTGCCTGATTAAGGGATCTGACATTCCCCGTTCCGATCCGTAGAACTCCAGTTTTCTTTCTCCTGATAATGATGTCCTCTTGAGTAGTCCCCAACCGGAGATCCAAATGGGGGACTATTTTACCTCCGGAATATTTTACCCTAGAGGACGCCATCATCATTTATCCATACAGTAAAGCTGCATGCCTTCGGGAAAAATTATGGCTGTAGTTTCCCCTTGCTTTCAGCCGTTCGCAGTACCAGCACAGCAAGGTCATTTTGATTAGTGTTACAAGGCCAGATCAGTCAATCATCCAGGTTGTTGCCCCTGCAACTACTGAAAAGGCTGCTGCCCCTCTCAGGAACCATACGATTGTCTGGCCTTTCAACAAATACCCTTCCGTTATGGTTGCACCTACGGTACGGATATCTGTATCGCTGAGGCTCGCAAGCCTCCCCACCAACGGCAAGGTCTATGGTACATGGAGGGAGGATCTCTTGAATTATGTATCGTAAAATTATGTATTTGTGTAGGTGCATTCAGCGGCATGTTTCGATACTATGTGCGAAATGTGTTGCAAATACAGATAGCAGCAAAGGAAAAATAAATTTAAACGTCTTGCATGTTGTGGCAATTTTTCACCTATCTCATTGTTTATGATGTAATATTTCATGAACTATGTATCAGACAATAATATAATTTTACAGGTAGATTTGGCGGTATATATGAATACATCTGCCACGAATAAAGTTTTTAATAAACGAGAACTAAATTGAAACCTCATACCTGATGTGGCAGTTCTACTGCATGAACAGTACCTTTCCCTTTAATCATTTTTTGAAGATTGTCTGCGAGAAAAAGTTTCGTAATGATTTGAAATTATGTGTGAAGTTCACTTTACAAGTCACTAAGTGCTCAAATTCTCGAATACTGGATGAATAAATTCTGATTATTTACACGTTGTGATGTACGGAAGCAGCCTACTCACGCCGTATAAAATTCACATCAGTCTTTCCATTGTGTGCCAGCCAGTCCGCTGTAACTAGCTCTGACGTAATAAATGTTGCGCAATACTTTAAAAATCAAGTAAATAACCTGAAACGTTTCTATCATGTCAGGAGTAAAACTAAGTCAATATGTGTTGAATATCAGTTCAATAACTTTAACCATTTTAGAAATTTGTATGTTTTTCTGTAAAAATCATTGGCGCAACAGAAAAGAGCTAGAAACTTAAAAATTTATATTTAGATTTCTTTTTCATAATAATTTAGTAGAAACAGTATTCTGGATCTCACAAATTAAAATTCTAGTTGAAATTCATGATTTTCTGGTTTTTGTCTTAGAGATTAAGGAAGCAAGATAGATTAAGTAGGCGAATAAATAAAGCTAGGATGCTTAAATTTAAGTAGAAGGGAGATCCGCTAGAATCATAAAGATGTGAGAAGTTTCAACTGAATAACTATAAAACTGTAGCGATTGCGTATTTCCAAAGGGCTAGTTCAGAGCTCGTCTACTGCGTGTAGTGTAATTAAATTAATTCTCTCGCCCAAAATATTTGACTTAGCCACGCCAGATTTTTATTATGATTACTTACCTGTGTGCTGATTGCACATTTAAATTGAGAGCTTCATCGGCCATCAGCCAAGGAAGCAAAGATTTATTCGATAACTTAAAGTGGTGCATTACTAGCCCAGCGGCTAGTCGGGAGAGCGGATGTGATCAGGCGTTCCCTTAGCCGTCCGCACTGCGGCTTCATATATAAGAACGCTGCGCGAAAGGCCCTAGGCCCCAGTTCTCTCCAGACGCTAATTAGCGCACCATCTGTGCCGGGAGTCGCGTCGCGTCGGTATCATTGCTATAAACAGCCTCGGATGCCGTAATAAGTTACCCTGGATACGCATAACCATGAAATCGTTTTCGAGTGAAGTATTAATTCTGGGATGACTTTAATGATCTATCTTCAGTTTGCGTATGTAGTATTTTCACGTGCCGCCGCGGGACAGACATTCTACCATTATTTAACGTGGCGTTTGATGAACATTATCATGAAATTATGGCCAGCATTCATTTAAACATTTAATTTGAACAGTTATAGTTGCATCAGTGCATTAGACTCTGAACTGCACTGGTAGTTGGATTGTGTGGATTCTTTTTGGTCTGTGACTTTCAGAATATAGTGAACATTTTAGAGAAAATGGTTTTTGATTGTGAATCCCAGACAATCTCCTAATTTCTCAGAGCTATAAGCTGTAGCTATAAATGTATTTCTCAGATGAAGTGGGCACTAGGAATTCTAATTACAGGCTTCAAGTTTTGCTAATCACTTTCTGGTTGCCAATATTGTATTTATAGAGCCAGTGTTGAGAATGGCAAACAACAACACATCATTAAATAAATAATAGGAACGTTTTTAATAGCAATTATTCCGCCCGCCGCCCCACAGTGAGCTACACTTACTTCTCACCCCCTACACCATCCCTTAGGTAGGTGATTATTAGCCATGCAGTGATTTTTTTCAGACGATAAGTGGTTTGTGTAACAGGTTTTGTTGAAACCGGGCCTGTGGATTAGAAGGAGATATGGAACAGACATGCATACACATGTAAATTCATTTTTATAATATGTTTCTCGATTTTGATGAGGGATGATGATGTTTGGTTTGTGGGGCGCTCAACTGCGTGGTTATCAGCGCCCGTACAATTATCCAATCTTTGCTCAGTCCAATTTCGCCACTTTCCTGGATGATGATGAAATGATGAGGACAACACAAACACCCAGTCATCTCGAGGCAGGTGAAAATCCCTGACCCCGCCGGGAATCGAACCCGGGACCCCGTGCTCGGGAAGCGAGAACGCTACCGCGAGACTACGAGCGGCGGACTTCTCGAATTTGATGAAATAAAGCCTGTACGTTGCCCATATCTACGTTCAGGTTACCTGTGAGAACGTCATGAAAGGTTGTATAGTAGTTTTGGAGATGAGCGTGTTCAAACAGACGAAAAGGAAAACATTATGGGATTAGATAACATTTAAATCACGATATCCGTGATCCGATCTTGGTGAAATAAAGACTATACGTTGCCCCAAGTGGAAAGCCCATTAACACTCTTCTGGTAGTTTGGAGGTTTGCGTGTTCAGACAGACAAACAGAGAGACACGGCGATTTTAAAGTTTTCTTAATAGTATGTGGATAGTTACCTGGTTTTGTCTCGCATGGTAAAAACAAATCATTTTGGGAAACGGTTTTACTCTGTTAAAGTACATAGTCTATAGTAGCCCCAGTGTATTTGTTATTTCTTAAAATAAAGTTGGTAATAAACATAAACATTCTGAAAACATGACAAATACAATTTGAATATTGCGTAATCAGAAGTCCAGAAGGTAACTTTGTAAAGTTTGTTTATTTTAGACTAAGGCACCAAGAAAATCAGTTAATGGAGAAACTATGTTTAGGGGAGTTGGTAAAGCAAATCCATTTCTTATTTACTAACGTAAGAGGTCAAAATACATCATTAAAATACTGTTTAAACAGACGTTTAGGAAATGTACTAGTTTACTGCATAGAGAAAAATGAAAAAGCGTTAGGGGTACTCCCACGTACTATAATTCTCTTACGCTACTTATTTTCTAAACTGGAATTTTATTTCATAAATATAAAATTTTGAAAACTAAACGGCGAAGGTGGTATGTAACATTCCTCTTATTTTGTACACCAGTTTATTTGCAATTTTAACATCATGGTGGGACGCTGGTGTTAACAGGAATAATTCGATTATTTGAACGGAGAGTGCTACAGCGGCGAGTAAGATGTGGTTCCACGCTCGGGATTCAGCGAGGCTCGCCGTGCCATACGACCCTGTTGTATAGGGATTGGACTCAGATGTGGAACTCAGCGAGGAAGGCATACTTCAATATAAATGTAGATGCTAGCCAAGCATGCAGGTTGCGCCGCTGTATTTTGCCACGACCGGCACTTGTGCGATGTCCTCAGTACATTGCAAATTCAGTGGTTGTCAGAACATGGTTCGATATAGTTGTGAATAGATTAAGTCAGAGGGAAGAGAATTGGAAGGTAGGTAAATTGTTGGTTCTCGTATGATGGGTGCTTCCGTAACCAAGATAAGCGAAGTGTTTAGTGTTTCGTTTAAACCACATAAAGGGAAAGCGGAATTACGTCATCCCCTATGTCACAACGCGAACGAAAGCGTGTATTGAGTGATTAGGACGGACGCCACCGAAGAGCGTTGAGACGAAAACTAAGAGGATCACAGCTGCAAAAGTCAGCATAAAAAAATGGAAGCTCCACAAGCAAGTAATTGCACGGTGAGCTGGAAATCCGATTCACTCATCAATGATGCAAATGCCCATAGCAGGAAGTCATACAACTTGGACTATGGGGTAAGAGAAGAGTGTCATTCCGTCCGATGAGTCTCGTTTCACACTGTTCCCAACTTCTAGCGGAGTTTATGTCCAAAGAGTAAAAAAATGCACGGGTGCGGCTGTGTTTTGGAAAGCCACATCCTATGGGACTGATTGCTGTTCTGCAGGGTTGCATTTCTGATAAAGATTCTGTAACCATTTTGACTAGTCGGTTCTATCCCTTGTTAAAATGTTGTTCTCTAACGCAGACGTGCGTTCCAAGACGACCAGGCCCCTTATCACACAGCTCGCATCTTCCAGGACTGATTTTGAGAGCATGAGGATGAATTATTGCATCTCCCCTGGCCACCACCCTCACCACATCTCAGGATTATTGAGCCTTGATGGTCTACTTTGGAGACTGGAGGAAAGGGTCCGCGATCGCTATCCATCTCCGTGATCGTTACGTGAACTTACCACTGGTTTGCAGGAGTAGTGGTATTCATACACGACTTGTATTTATCCATGCCAAGATGACAGGAAGCAGTTTTGAATGCCAACTGTTTGCCTACACCGTATTAGTCATCATAATCCGATATATTTGCGGTGTTTCTCTACTTTCGTCGATACCTTGCATGTCAGTCAAGGGTGGAGCTATTAGTAAAGTATTGGAGCGGATCTTACTAGGTGATTCTGAACTACTGATACCACCAACACTTAGGCGTCAAACTAAGACATTTTATTTATCAAAAATCAATTGTTAGAGTCTTATTGAAGATTTACCACTACAGTGCTACTTCTGCGCTAAATCATTTATTTAAGGAAACAAATAAAATTTATTACTCTGCTAACAGTGTACGAATAGCTCCGAAGTTATACGAAGTGAACTAAAGATATATGTATCCCACCAGTCTCTTTACTCGGCGTCTGGATACAATCCAGATCTGTTCATTGTGTCACCAGTACTCTGAGTTTTCCTTCTTTTTTTATGTTATATGTATCTGACTGTGTAATTGTAAATTATTTTGCCGTGTATGTTAATGAATGCATAGGAGTGACATCCTGGAAATTATTTAAAGCAGATTATCTACTCGCATTTCCATTAACAATCTCATAGGCAGGCTGTTCGCATTTCCGAACGAATCCATCGATCTGCGAGAACTGCATAAAGGGTATATGTCAGTAAGAGGAAGACACATAACAACTATGGAGGAGCTCCAAGCAGCGATTCACTAAGTTGATCCAGGAAAATATTAAATTAGTTTCTGCAGCTTCGATTGGGAAGGGACGACTAGCTACACTGTACACTGAGCAGGCAAGGGTCATGGGATACTTCCTAATATCGTGTCGGACCTCTTTCTGCCCGGCATGGTGCAGCAGGTCGAGGTAGCATAGACTCCAAAATTCGCTGGGAGTGTCCTGCAGAAATATTGAGCCCACACTACCTCTATATCCAACCACAATTGTAAAAGTGTTGCCAGTACTGGGTGTTGCCCACGAACTGACATCTCGATTATGCCACATAAATGTTCGGTGGGATTTATGGCGGGCGATCTGGGTGGCCAAATCATTCTCTCGAATCGTTCAGAATGTTCTTCAAACCGATCATGAACAATTGTAACCCTGTGACACCGTTGTTTTGGAACATGAGCTTCATAAATGCAGATGGTCTCCAAGTTGCCGAACGTAGCCACTTCCAGTCAATCATCGGTTCAGCTGGACCATTCCGTGTAATCACTGCCAACACAATTATGGATCACCGCTACCTTGTACAGTGCCTTGTTAACAACTTGGATTTATTGCTTCGTGGGTTCTGAGTCACACTCGAGCCCAACCAACAGCTCTTCCCAACTGAAAGCGGGAATCATCTGACCACGCCACGGTGTTCCAGTTGTCTAGGGACCAACCGATATCGTCACAAGCCCAGGAGACGTACTGCAGGCGATATCGTTCTGTTAGCAAAGGCACTCGAATTGGTCGTCTGCTGCCATAGTCGGTTAACGCCAAATTCCGCCGCACTGCCGCACGTTCCCCATTGATTTCTGTGGGTATGTCACGCAGTGTTGCTTGTCTGTTAGCACCAATAACTCCACGCAAACGTAGCTGCTCTCGGTAGTTAAGTGAAGGCAGTTGGTCACTGCGTTGTCCATGGTGGTCACACTGTCGACCTCGGAATATTCAATTCCTTAACGATTTCCGAAACGAAATGTCCCATGCGACTAGCTCGAACTAGCAATTCGGGAGGACGATGGTTCAATCCCGTCTCCGGCCATCCTGATTTAGGTTTTCCGTGATTTCCCTAAATCGCTTCAGGTAAATGCCGGGATGGTTCCTTTGAAAGGGCACGGCCGAATTCCTTCCCCATCCTTCCCCCACCCGAGCTTGCGCTCCGTCTCTAATGACCTCGCTGTCGACGGGACGTTAAACACTAATCTCCTCCTCTCCTCCTCAAACTAGCATTCCGCGTGCAAAGCCTGGTAATTCTCATGCTCCTATAATCACTTTGGAAATCCTTACACATGAATCACCTGAGTACAAATGACAGCTCCCCCAACGTAGGGTGCTTTTATTCCTTCTGTACGCGATACTATCGGCTAATGTATGTATGCATCTCGCTATCCCATGGCTTTTGTCATCCTATTGTATATGACCGGCACCACTTTCTACGGACTCCTGACTAATTTGAGAAACATCTATCGACATTAAGGACCACGGGAGATCTTGTAAACAATTGTTTCGTGTATTTTAGTGCTACAGAACATGTAATCATTAGTCTTCATAAGTGAAAAAATAGAATTAGTAACTGTTGAAGGCAGGTTGACATAAAAACGTTTCAATTTGTTGTCTGCTCAAAGCACTCAGCTGTGTGGCGCCACCTCTTCGAATCTATGTACGCCAGAAACTTCCTGGCAGATTGAATGTGTGCGCCGGAATGACATTCTAGCCCGGAAACTTGCTTTACGCAGCAAGGGGCCTGGATCGAGTAACGATTAGGTACAATTTTCACCTGCCATGAAGTTTCGGGCGTGCAAAATTTCCGAGGAGGAGGCATGACGCAGTTTTATGTGCGAGGAAGTTTGACGTCAGTGCAAACTCCGCTATAGAGAGAGAGAGGGAGGGAGGGAGGGGAGAGAGAGAGAGAGAGAGAGAGAGAGAGAGAGAGAGAGAGCTTTCTGTCTCCCGACTTCTGCCATCTGTCAAACTTCTGTGAGTGACAACTGAGGCTGTGATTTCGCAAACATGTCCTGTAGAGCTTTCCTTAGTAAAGCACTATGATGTTCAAAGAAACACTCGTATTGTAATTTTTTTCTCTTGCAGTTCAAAACACCTTTTCCCAATCAGAAATTTACTTAGGGGATACTGGCTGACATTTGATCTCACTCAGGAATCCGTGGTATTAAGTTATCGTTGATGATCTGCAACCAGCATCGCAACCTTCTGCACAACACAACACTGAACCATTACCTACGGACACGCGTTTTTTCTGCTACTCATCAAGGTCACTTATCTGTTAAACTCTGCATTTCTGAAGATTCGGTGTTCGAAAGTAAAAGAACATAAGGACAACAGAACCACAAGTCATCAGATTCACTAGATTCATAAATGATATATTATCTAGCAAAAAGGTAAAAATTACGTTGAAATAATATATGTTACAACATACATAACTTATAGAATCATATACCCCAATACATAAGTACATAAAATGTACTATGTAATATGGACAACTATCAGATATATAATGGAATCGCGACGAGGGAAAATTTGTG
The DNA here is from genome assembly GCF_023864275.1 of Schistocerca cancellata. Taxonomy (NCBI): domain Eukaryota; kingdom Metazoa; phylum Arthropoda; class Insecta; order Orthoptera; family Acrididae; genus Schistocerca; species Schistocerca cancellata. The sequence goes on from NC_064629.1 coordinate 913,187,535, forward strand.
CCTGACGGGGACTAGGACCTGGATTTCCCCTTTATCGCGAGTGGTGGCTTAACATTAGGCTCTCTACTAACAGCCAGACCAAAATTTCCATGCGTCATCAACCAAGTGTCTACAACCTGTACTCGTACATTTATTATGTACATTCCTGTACAGGGGAGACATTGTGAGATTGTCCGCAATTTGTATCTGCACAGCGAGTAGACTAATGTGTGCAAACTTAGCTTACTACTTAGCGTGCAAACGGACAAAACATCTGAACTTTCTTCTCAAGCTCAGGTTGTTAAACAGACATTCTATATAAATGTGAACCTGGCCCTGTAAATCAGCTAATATCATGTGCGGATCGTAACATAAATCATTAGAAATGTTGCTGTCACTTAACTAGAATGCATGAATTAATAAAAGTGAAAGTTTGGGGTGTATTCTAGAAAGACAAAACAGCTATCCACTTTTTTATTCTACATACAATTTATCAACTGTGCGTTCAGGGGTCAAGGGATACACAAAAATCATGTTCAATTACTTGTAACACTTAGTAACAAAATATTTAAGTCTTGGACCTATTGAATTGACGATTATTAAAATGCTTATTTCTACATGTGAAAAACTTTTTATCATAGGGAAGGATGATTAAAATCTTCATTAGCTCATTTACATCTATGATGTCACAGCTGGTCAATACACTGAGTTGGTGGAGAATAAATTTACTTTTTGAACCAATGAAAAAACTCTCATGTACTCAGTGTGAGAGTAGGTTACTATCCTAGCTTTTTGATATTCAATGGTCAAAGCGTACTCAGGTTGGAGTGAACAAAATCTCGACTCAACATTTACTGTGGCATAATGCATGATAGTACTTTACCAAGTGGCATCTGCAACACTATTGTCTGCGTGCTGGATCTGAAACGCTAATTTCCTACTCTGGCGTTGACTGAATTCACTCAGTCTCAACTTTCCTGCATTCCGTAGAACGTTAATTTTTCCCTAGTCAAAATAATGGCTATTGCATACTCGCTAAGGGTTGAAGCGATGTGCACAATTTCTTTGCACGCTAAAAGTCCTGCAGGAATAATTGACTATCACTCTGCCATCTGTTGCCATTATACGTGAAGCGTGTCGTCCACACTTGGCAGAAAGCAAAGCTCTCAATGCGCTCATTATTTTCCACACCACTTTGCGGTCCACCGCGAGAAGAGGGAAATATCTAGAAATTTTATTTCTCAAAATGCTTTTATATAATGGTGATCTCCTCACCATGTCGCATCTGTGTTGTCCAGTATGGCTTCAGCCAATCGCCATCTCTCGAGAGGGAAATTTTATTTTTCGTGCCGGGTCGCTGCCTAGCCCTGTTAAAGCCATCCAGCCACTTACCCTTGGTCCCACTCATATTTACGTTAAAAGAATAATGTATTGCTTTGGTCTTATCCCTTTCTGTACTGAAGCTCGCCGTTCTCTTCTTAACTGGGGTTTTCCAATGAAACTAAGCACCTGCTTGGTTCGTCTCAAAAATGGTTCAAATGGCTCTGAGCACTATGGGACTTAACTGCTGTGGTCATCAGTCCCCTAGAACTTAGAACTACTTAAACCTAACTAACCTAAGGACATCACACACATTCATGCCTGAGGAAGGATTCGAACCTGCGACCGTAGCAGTCGCGCGGTTCCAGACTCTAGCGCCTAGAACCGCTCGGCCACTGCGGCCGGCTGGTTCGTCTCCAAAATGTGTTTCACTTTAACTTATTTATTCATGCCCCTGTCCATACTGGTAGATATTGTTTTTTTAGTTTTCAGTACATGAGATTACTGTAATTGCCTTTTCTTGATATAATACAATAATTTTTTCTGAGGATCTCATACTGTATAGTACTGTAATTATGAATGAAGCTCATGTAAGGTCTGTAAAATTCACATGCCTTACAACATTTTACTTGAAAGTAACTTGATCAGGGTCGGCCAATAAACACGATATTATAGTGGCTGTGTTACTGGGAATGACGATGCAATGTTGCTTCAGACTTGCATCCTTGTCCGAAGAACAGTTCATTGTATTTATGAATAACACAAGCACCACACTATCGCAACATACAAGTTACTAGTAATTTTGTACACAAATTCATAATGTGTCATACTAGTGTAAATGTGTGAATTCCTAAGGGACCAAACTGCTGAAGTCATCGGTCCCTAGAATTCCACACTACTTAAACTAGCTTATGCTAACAACAACAACAACAACACACACACACACACACACACACACACATGCCTGAGGGAGGACTCAAAACTCCAGTAGGAGCGGCTGCGCAATCCATGACATGGGGCCTTAAACCACGTGGCCACTCCGCGTGGCAAGTTATTAAAACACAGCGGACTGCAAAGTATACTCACTTGACAAATGAAATAAGTAGACGTGCTCCATCATTTTCTGTACAACCACGCTACAGTATTCCAGTATCAAAAGTTCCGTTTATATTCTCCAAATATTTTTCACGTGCTATTCCAATGTGCTGTGTTTCAATGACCTAATGAAATTCCACTTACGCACTTTGGCGACTAGTAAAAGAAGAATGTATGAGAACACAGTAACTTCTGCTTAGGGAAATATGAGTCTGTAAGTACAGCATGTGTTAACAAATATTGTTTCGAGCAACTTGTTAGCTTCTTACCTAATAATACCTCATTTATGAATTCTGTCAACCTGATGGTCATAACTGTTTGTTACAGTTTTGTTTAAGCAGCGAATTGTGCCGCTGTAATCTTTAGATCCGTTAAGATTCAAACAACGATATTATAAAAAAAATTGGTTCAAGTGGCTCTGAGCACTATGGGACTTATGATCTGAGGTGATCAGTCCCCTAGAACTTAGAACTACTTAAACCTAACTAACATAAGGACAACACACACATACACGCCCGAGGCAGGATTCGAACCTGCGACCGTAGCCGTAGCGCGGTTCCAGACTGAAGCGCCTAGAACCGCTCGGCCACAGCGGCCGGCCAAAGATATTACACAAACGCAGCATTTTACAGATAAGTCACCTCGATTGATCGCGGAACAGAAACATGCCCGTGTTTGAAATTTATTTAATTTGGTTTTAACTGTTTTGTGCTGGGTTACTGTAAGAGAGACACGAACTGCGAAACGTGGCTGCAGTTTTCTTTCCGGCGCCGGGGCTGGAGACGCGGCCTTGGCACGGGGCCGGTTTTCCGCTTCCGGGGCAACCTGCGCCCCGCTTATCCTGCGCCGGTTCAAAAGAACTGCCGACGCAGCGCGCTCACATCCGCAGGTCGATACAATACCCGCACGCTCCGCCGCTACGCCGGCGTTATTCGATTTCCCAAATCGCTACCGATCACACGCTTCGCTGTCCCCCATCCCTCTCCCTCTCACTCCTTTCTCTCTCTCTCTCTCTCTCTCTCTCTCTCTCTCTCTGTCCCTCGCTGTTTCTTCACCGAGTATGTTGTGTGTCTGTGTGTGCACCGCTGGTTCCGGCGTGTTACCGAAGTTTCATTTTCCGGTCTGTGACATTGGCAACAAAAGCCGAATTAACGCGTGCCCCTCCGTGCTGGGAAGAAGTGAATCAAATTGTTTTATCGCTGGGTGGGCGAGCTGGCCGGCGGAATGGTACTTCCTGTCAGGAAAGCGGCCGTCACACTCACTCGCTGCTTCTACCGTGCTAACATCTTCCGCTCAATCGTATCGCCGAGTCAGCTGGTCGTCACAAACGCAGCAAATTATTGATTTCTCTAACGGAGACCAGAGATTTAATTACAGATCCCAGACGCTTCTCAAATAGCCACAATTTCCTTCAGAACGGCCTTGCAAAATGGAAAGAAATGAACAGCCTGGCTCCTTCGAAAGCAAATATCTATCATAATAACAAGCATACACAATCCGTTTTATTATTTTCTACAATAAGAAGAGAAAAATCCACATTAATATCTGAAAACTGTTTTTCGATGCTGTTTGTAAGTAATGTAAAATAAAAATAAAATATAGGCAACTGCAAGTAATACGCGGTATGTGCCCAACGAAGTGTTCGCAGTATAAGTTGTCATGTTAAGTTTAATAACGAACATCATCGCGGAAGTACGGAATAATGAAGTGGAGTGTCACTTTTCCTACTCTTTGCGTTGAACTGGATTCTACAAGGTTTCCATTTGTGACTGACATTATTGACTATATATTCAAGTAATTTGTAATTAACAGATTGAACCCTTCACTTTACAGTGGAATACGCGCTGCTTCGAAACTTCCTGGTGTCAAATGTACCTTCTTGAGAGCTAAATATGGTCGACAGACAAGGAAATGGTTCAAATGGCTCTGATCACTATGGGACTTAACGTCTGTGGTCATCAGTCCCCTAGAACTTAGAACTACTTAAACCTAACTAACCTAAGGACATTACACATATCCATGCCCGAGGCAGGATTCGAACCTGCGACGGTAGCGGTCGCGCGGTTCCAGACTGAAGCGCCTAGAACCGCTCGGCCACACCGGCCGGCTATTGAATGAACACTTAATGTACATGTCTTTACATAAAATGCGAAACGTGTGGAATACTAGATACCCTAACAAAGAAAAAAACGATCACCGCGATGGAATTACACTAATTGGACGGAGACGAAAATCCGTAGATGTGAAGTACATGTGCGTACAAATAATTGAGTACAACTTCAGAAATATTGGATGATTTATTCAAGAGAAAGGGCTTCGCTATTTGAGTAAGTCCACAGCGCATTGGTCCACCTCTGACCCTTACGCAAACTGTTATTCGCCTTGGTATTGATTGTCAGAGTTGTTTGTTGTCCTATTGGTCCGTGAGATCGTCAAAATCCAGAGACGGTGGGAGCACTGTGTGGAGGGCCCTGCAACCAGCTCGGGATTTTGACGAACTAACATACCAGCTGTTCAGAATTTGGTACGATATCCCTCAGGAAAACATAAAATAACTCTGTCAATCAGATCATCTCCAAACAGAACCAACACGTTATGGACTTCCTCAATTTGTGAAGCTGTTTCTCTTGGATACATCGTCGAATTTTTAGAAATTATGATGATTTGTTGGTATATGTATATCACATTTAAAGATTTCAGTTCCATCGGATAACTGCTTCATAGATGGTGTACCGAATATCAGCCTCATCATCGGGATGCTCGCCGGTGTTCAGCCGTTGGAACTTTCAGTTAAAGCTAAGTGTTGTGTCTGGAACCGTAAGTGCTATGAATGACGAGTTTAGCACAGCACTTTGTAGATCAATTCCTCTCTCGTCTTGAAATCGGAACCCCGGCTGCTGAGTTTTTCTGAATGGATGCATGAATTGCTGAAAGATTTATTCGTGCCTATTCTAAACGAATATGGTATAATGATCACTGATTGGCTCAGGGATGGGTTTGTGCATGTGGCTGCAGTCAGGTCCCGTAGCCAATGTGCGATATATCGCAGTAGCGTAGCTAGAAGGAAGGGGTGTTCAATAGAAAAGTCTGTGTCCTTAATCAACGTCGGTCTAGCAGGAATTTGCACCCCCGCTAGTGGCAAGGACCCTCTAAGTGACGACACTGAAATGCATCACCCTTAGATTCGGTATACCTGCAATGATGACGGATTTCTTGTAAATAAAATACAGGACATCTCCAAACAGAACCTGTAGCGATTTTCTAAAGGCCAGCCCGGTGCCAGAGGCACGCCCACAGGGATTAGCTCGGTGGGCACGCCAAAAAAATTGGTTTATACAATAACTGGCACGCCTGTAACGCTGCAGGAAGTAGCTTCTAGAATAGTTAGATCAGAGTAGAGATTAGTTCTTAGCCATTGAACAACTAGCTCCTCATTTCCTGTAGCATGTAAGTAGGTTAAAAATAGAATTAGAGAGTGCTGCAAAATATCACTGAATTGTATTGTAGATGTTAAGACCCACTAATGTATAAGGTGGTGGGTTATTATGTATGATATTATTGGATTGAGTAAAGAATCTCTGACAACCCGTTCTATCATACACTCCTGGAAATGGAAAAAAGAACACATTGACACCGGTGTGTCAGACCCACCATACTTGCTCCGGACACTGCGAGAGGGCTGTACAAGCAATGATCACACGCACGGCACAGCGGACACACCAGGAACCGCGGTGTTGGCCGTCGAATGGCGCTAGCTGCGCAGCATTTGTGCACCGCCGCCGTCAGTGTCAGCCAGTTTGCCGTGGCATACGGAGCTCCATCGCAGTCTTTAACACTGGTAGCATGCCGCGACAGCGTGGACGTGAACCGTATGTGCAGTTGACGGACTTGAGCGAGGGCGTATAGTGGGCATGCGGGAGGCCGGGTGGACGTACCGCCGAATTGCTCAACACGTGGGGCGTGAGGTCTCCACAGTACATCGATGTTGTCGCCAGTGGTCGGCGGAAGGTGCACGTGCCCGTCGACCTGGGACCAGACCGCAGCGACGCACGGATGCACGCCAAGACCGTAGGATCCTACGCAGTGCCGTAGGGGACCGCACCGCCACTTCCCAGCAAATTAGGGACACTGTTGCTCCTGGGTTATCGGCGAGGACCATTCGCAACCGTCTCCATGAAGCTGGGCTACGGTTCCACACACCGTTAGGCCGTCTTCCGCTCACGCCCCAACATCGTGCAGCCCGCCTCCAGTGGTGCCGCGACAGGCGTGAATGGAGGGACGAATGGAGACGTGTCGTCTTCAGCGATGAGAGTCGCTTCTGCCTTGGTGCCAATGATGGTCGTATGCGTGTTTGGCGCCGTGCAGGTGAGCGCCACAATCAGGACTGCATACGACCGAGGCACACAGGGCCAACACCCGGCATCATGATGTGGGGAGCGATCTCCTACACTGGCCGTACACCACTGGTGATCGTCGAGGGGACACTGAATAGTGCACGGTACATCCAAACCGTCATCGAACCCATCGTTCTACCATTCCTAGACCGGCAAGGGAACTTGCTGTTCCAACAGGACAATGCACGTCCGCATGTATCCCGTGCCACCCAACGTGCTCTAGAAGGTGTAAGTCAACTACCCTCGCCAGCAAGATCTCCGGATCTGTCCCCCATTGAGCATGTTTGGGACTGTATGAAGCGTCGTCTCACGCGGTCTGCACGTCCAGCACGAACGCTGGTCCAACTGAGGCGCCAGGTGGAAATGGCATGGCAAGCCGTTCCACAGGACTACATCCAGCATCTCTACGATCGTCTCCATGGGAGAATAGCAGCCTGCATTGCTGCGAAAGGTGGATATACACTGTACTAGTGCCGACATTGTGCATGCTCTGTTGCCTGTGTCTATGTGGCTGTGGTTCTGTCAGTGTGATCATGTGATGTATCTGACCCCAGGAATGTGTCAATAAAGTTTCCCCTTCCTGGGACATTGAATTCACGGTGTTCTTATTTCAATTTCCAGGAGTGTATTATATTCGGTTCATACCGAATGCTGCAGAAATCGCAGCTCCATTGCATCGCTTGCGTCGCAAGAATGTCCTCTTTGTTTGGACCAAGTAGCTTTTCAAGAACTTATGGATGCAATGCTCAACGATCGATGCTTAGTTCACTTTGATCCAGACAAACCAATAGTATTGCAAGTAGGCGTTTCCCCTTACACAAGCGGTGCAGCGCTTTCCTACAAAACTGGTGATAAAGACAGGCTTATCGCTTTCGCATCAAATGTGTTGTCCAAAGCTCAGTGTAACTATTCACAAATTGAGAAAGAGGCATTGACTATTGTGTATGGTGTCACCAAATTCGACCACTATTTGTGTGACAGGAAATTCTATTTAGTGACGGATCACAAACATTTGCAGTCCTTGTTTCATCCGACGAAACCGGTTCCTGTAAGGACTGCCCAGAAATTGTAAAGATGGGCTTTGTTATTGTCTCAATAACAGTACGGAAATATGTATCGTCCGACAGTTCAACATAATAATGTGGAAGCATTTTCACTTCTTCCGATTGGCCCTGATACAGATTTCGACGCTTCTTCAATCTTTTCCGCTGACCTATAGGAAAATTGCACAAGCCACGGAAGCTGATTCGGATTTGAACATTTTGCTAACATACATTCGCGACATCTTGGCCTCGTCCCTTGCATAGCTTAAAAAACTCTGTAGTGCGCCGATACTTTGCACGTTGGCATAGCCTCGCTATACAGAAAGGTGTGATTCTTGTTCAAAATGACGGTGGACAGTCTCGTGGGTTGATCCGTAAACTGTACAAAAAGACGTGTTGCATTTACTTCAGCAAGGACACTGGACGATTGTTCGTACGAAACAGTTTGCGCGTCGACACTGTACTTGGCAGTGTATGGACACCGAAATAGAAGAGATGACGTCACAGTGCCGCGCATGTGCGGAAAATCAGTCCGCTTTGCCACAAAAATTCTCTGCTTATCCTAAGTCGCAATCACCATGGCGACGTGTGCACATAGACTTTGCGGGACGTTTTTGGAACACTCGCTGGTCGATAGTGGTTGACCCGTATAGCAAGTTTCCATTTGCTGTGCCAATGAACTCGACAACCTCACATAGCACAATTGAGTGTTGTCCTCTATTTTATACATCAAAGGTTTACCTGAAGTCATAGTGTCAAACAACGGCCCTCAGTTCACGTCAAATGAATCTGAAACTTTGTGTGAACGCAATGGCATACAGTATCTCACTAGTGCACCGTTCCATCTACAGCAGCGGCGGGCAAACGTTGCACGCCGCTCGTGAGCGCACAGCGCTGCACGTGTGCTGCTCGCGTGCAATGGCCGAATGGGGCAGTGGCGACAGCCGGCAGGTTGCGGCAGTGTAGTACAAGGCTAAACCGCGGACGTTGATGCGAAGCGACCACTACGTAGTGAACTTTGTATTTCAAGAACCGGAAAATGCAGAGTGAATCAAGGAAACGGAGACGTGGAGATTTGCTATCTTTTAAATAGTAATGAGAGAATCATTTTTTATCTGTGCAAAGACGTGAAAATTCGAAATGTTTAATATGTGGCACTATTCTCGCTGGTCAGCGGAAGTTTAAAATTGAAGGCCATTATAATAAATTTCACAAGGACGAGTACAATTTATTGTCGGATTCTGCGCCTGTGCCTGTGGTTCTGTCAGTGTGAACATGTGATGTATCTGACCCCAGGAATGTGTCAATAAAGTTTCCCCTTCCTGGGACAATGAATTCACGGTGTTCTTATTTCAATTTCCAGGAGTGTATTTGATGCAGCGGTTCAAGGTATGCTTGTTCAGAAAGTACTCTGTATAAAAGTCGACCGTATCTTTGTGTGTCGTTCTCAGAAAGGTCGCGTTTGTCACGAGCAACCTTTAGTAACTGATTTCCGAGTAGTCGAACGTGCCTTAAGAAGATTGATCTTGTTGATCCAGCTTTATTTCCTCAGAGCTGAAACCTTAAAAGTTTCCTGGAGCTATAAGAGGCGTTGATTAAGTAATGTAACACATTTTCTTCTCGGCCAGTTGTTAGAGAAATTAATGTTATGTTCTGGGACATTGTGCAATATTCCCGCTTCAGCCCCTATAGGTGTATTAAGTTCAGATAGTTGGCGGTGCTACAAGTAGCCTTCAACATGGCGTCTGCAACGAAGGTGCGTTCCGAGCAGAGAGCTTTCACTATGTTTCTTTTGGGAGAAAACTAGAGCATCACAGTTATTCAGAGGCTCTTGCAGAATGTCTAGGAGACCTGCCAGGAAACGAAACCACGGTGAGCCGTTAGGTGAGGGGTCTGTCAACATGTCAACATCGCAACAAGGTCGCACAAAACTGTCCGTTATCCCGCAAGCCGGTCAAACGACACAGCTGTGATCTACATCTATATCTACAGCTACGTGATTACTCTGTTATTCACAATACAGGGCCTGGCAGAGGGTTCAATGAACCACCTTCAAGCTGTCTCTCTGCCGTTCCACTCTAGAACGGCGCGCGGGAGAAACGAGAACTGAAATTTTTCTGTGCAAGCCCTGATTTGTCTTATTTTATCGTGATGATCGTTTCTGCCTGTGTATGTGGGTGCCAAGAGAATGTTTTCGCAATCGGAGGAGAAAACTGGTGATTGAAATTTCATGAGAAGATACCGTCGCAACGTAAAACACCTTTGTTTTAATGATTGCCACTCCCATTCACGTATCATGTCTGTGGCACTATTTCCCCTATTTCACGTTAATGCAAAACGAGCTGCTCTTCTTTGAACTTTTTCGACGTCGTCCGTCAGTCCCACCTGATGCGGATCCCACACCGCACAGCTATACTCCAGAATAGGGTGGACAAGCGTGTTGTAAGCAGTCTCTTTAGTAGACCTGTTGCATCTTTTAAGTGTTCTGCCGATGAATCGTAGTCTTTGGTTTGCAATAACCACAACACTGTCTATGTGATCGTTCTAATTTAGGTTATTTGTAATTGTAACCACTAAGTATTTAGTTGAATTTACAGCCTTCAGGTATGCGTGACTTATCGCGTAATCGAAATTTAGCGGATTTCTTTTAGTACTCGTGTGAATAACGTAACACTTTTGTTTTTCCAGGGCCAATTGCCACTTTTCGCACCGTAGAGATATCGTACCTAAATCATTTTGCTATCCGTTTTGGCCCTCTGATGACTTTACAAGATGGTAAATAACAGCATCATCTGCGAACCATCTAAGAGGACTACTCAGATTGTTTCCTACGTCGTTAATGTAGATCAGGAACAACACATGGTCTATAACACTTCCTTGGGGAACGCCGGATATTACTTCTGTTTTCGTCGATGACTTTCTGTCTATTACTACAAACTGTGACCTTTCCGAATCCAGTCACACAACTGAGGCGCGCAGTTTGGTTAATAGACGCTTGTGAGGAACGGTGTCGAAAGCCTTCTGGTAATCTAAAAATATGTAATCAATTTGACAAATGATTCAAATGGCTCTGAGCACTACGCGACTTAATTTCTGAGGTCATTAGTCGCCTAGATCTTAGAACTAATTAAACCTAACTAACCTAAGGACATCACACACATCCATGCCCGAGGCAGGATTCGAACCTGCGACCGTAGCGGTCGCTCGGCTCCAGACTGTAGCGCCTAGAACCGCACGGCCACTCCGACCGGCATCAATTTGACATCCCCTGCCTATATCATTCATTACTTCTTGAGTATAAAGAGCTAGTTGTGTTTCACAAGAACGATATTTTCTAAGCCCATGGTGACTACGTGTCAATAAATCGATTTCTTCGAGGTACTTCATAATGTTGGAATACAGTGTACGTTCCAAAACCCTACTACCAATCTACGTTAGTGATATGGGCCTGTAATTCAGCGGATTACTCCTACTTCCCTTTTTGGTTATTGGTATGACTTGAGCAATATTCCAGTCTTTAGCTACGTATCTTTGTGTGAGCGAGTGGTTGTATATAATTGCTAAACATGGAGTTATTGTATCAGCATACTCTGAAAGGAACCTGACTGTTACTGACTGTTATACACTCTGGATCGGACGCCTGGCCTTTATTAAGTGATATAAGCTGCTGCGTTACACCGAGGATATCTACTTCCATGTTTCTGATCTTGGCAGTTGATCTTGACTGGAATTCAGGAATATTTACTTCGTCTTCTTTGGTGATGGAGTTTAGGAAAATCCTGTTTAATAACTGCTTTTGTGGCACTGTTATCTGTGACGTCACCGCTGTTATCGCGCAGTGAAGGTATTGATTGCGTTTTGCCACTGGTGTGCTCTATGTATGAGCAGAATCTCTTTGGGTTTTCTGCCAGATTCCGAGACAGAGTTTCGTTGTGGAAATTATTATAATCATCTCGCACTGAAGTACGCGCTATCTTTAGAACTTCTGCAGAACTTGTAAGTAGGCTGTTTATGTGTTTGTATGTTGGCAGCGCATTAATAACTCTGACAACGCTGTGTGCATTCTGTAAGAGACTCTGTGGCTGGTCGGACTAGCAGTTGGAGGTGAACAGCCAGCAGTGATGGAAGTTGGGAGTGAGTAGTCAGCAGTGATAGAGGTTAGAGGTTAATAATTAGCAGGTTGGAGGTTTGCAGTGTTAGCGCGAGCGGACGGTCTGATTGTGTTTCCGTCATGGTGATTTATTACTGATGATTATAATTTTTTTTAACTGGTTGTCACTTGATTAAGGTAAAATCTGCTAAATATATTGTTTGCTCTGCAACAAAATCTTTCCTCTGCTAACCACATGCCTATTAGTAGTTAGAGCCTTCAGTAGTTAGAATCTCTTATTTAGCTGGCAGTATTGGTGCTTTTATCGCTGTCGTTCGTGTAATGAAGATTTTCTGTGAGGTAAGTGACTTATGATATGTACAGGTTATTGTTGGGATGTCTTATAATTCAGGGCCATTCGTTTGTATTAATTATTTGAAGTCAGGTTATCATTTTTTGAGCATTCAGATTGTGTTGCGCTAGAATATTGTGGGTCAGAGTTGAAATGATAAAGCCGGCCGAAGTGGCCGTGCGGTTAAAGGCGCTGCAGTCTGGAACTGCAAGACCGCTACGGTCGCAGGTTCGAATCCTGCCTCGGGCATGGATGTTTGTGATGTCCTTAGGTTAGTTAGGTTTAACTAGTTCTAAGTTCTAGGGGACTAATGACCTCAGCAGTTGAGTCCCATAGTGCTCAGAGCCATTTGAACCATTTTTTTGAAATGATAAAGACAAGCAAAGAAACGGTGCGTTCAGTTTCACTCAGCAGCTTAAGAGCATTGAGTAAGCATTCAGCAGCTGAAGTAAAATTATATTAATTAGTTTCAAACTTTGCCAATCTTGGGGATTTTGTGTTCTTTTAAATTTGGCATCATTTTTTCGCTGTTTATGCAACAGCGATCTGACTCTTGTTGTGTACCATGGGGGATCAGTAACATCACTTATTAATTTATGTTTTATATATCTCTCAACTGCCGTCGATACTATCTCTTTCAAATCATTCCACATCTTTTCTACGCTTACATGATCAAAACGGAAGGAGTGGAGACTGTCTCTTAAAAAGCCCTTAAGAGCATTTTTACCAGCTTTTTTAGTAGACCCTGCAGTGTTGGCACGTGCGGATATTTGATGTGATAAAAGAAAGATCGTGCTTCCGATTTTATATGCCAGTGTGTTTTTAACACATTAGATACGTATCCCTGTTTTCATCCTGTGTACTCAGGAAAGTTCCACGACCGTGTCTTTAGGATTCCCCTTCCCTATGAATAAACGGTATTCACTGCAGTGATCCATGGGGCCCTTAAGACACTCGATCACATGATGCGTCTTCAGGGCAAAGAGTTTCTGATATGCTCTGATTCCTTTCGTGCCCTACAATCTTTGGAGCACTTGCACCCAGCAGAAACACTGATTTAGCTGATACGTGACCATCTGCACTGCCTTAAACGGTGGGGGAAGCAGCTATCATTCTGCTGAGCTCTGGGGTACATGGGAGTTTAGGACAATGAACAGGCAGACGGAGCCAATAAGGAGGCATGCAAGGAACATGACACAATTTGCGAGTCTCTGAAAGCCTGTCATTTCATTTTTGCGTCAGATTCCTGCATTTTTGGGGGCAGGAGTGGTTACCATTGAGGGAAAATAAGCTGAGGCTGATTAAGCCAACTATCTGGCCCTGTTAAACCACATGCCGGTCACTCAGGTGGGGTGAAGTGACCTTGGTGCGGCTCCTAATTGGAGACTGTCCCCTGACACATGGCTTCTAAAGCCGGCGATAGGATCCCCCAGTCGGTGTTGCCTGTAGCATACAATTCATTGTACGCCTCATATTCACTGAGTGCATTTTATATTGTGAAGAGCACGTAGAAGCGAATTTAGATGGAGATCTGTCCTGTACAGGGTTATTACAAATGATTGAAGCGATTTCACAGCTCTACAATAACTTTATTATTTGAGATATTTTCACAATGGTTTGCACACACATACAAAAACTCAAAAAGTTTTTTTAGGCATTCACAAATGTTCGATATGTGCCCCTTTAGTGATTCGGCAGACACCAAGCCGATAATCAAGTTCCTCCCACACTCGGCGCAGCATCTCCCCATCAATGTGTTCCAAAGCATCGTTGATGCGAGCTCGCAGTTCTGGCACGTTTCTTGGTAGAGGAGGTTTAAACACTGAATCTTTCACATAACCCCACAGAAAGAAATCGCATGGGGTTAAGTCGGAAGAGCGTGGAGGCCATGACATGAATTGCTGATCATGATCTCCACCACGACCGATCCATCGGTTTTCCAATCTCCTGTTTAAGAAATGCCGAACATCATGATGGAAGTGCGGTGGAGCACCATCCTGTTGAAAGATGAAGTCGGCGCTGTCGGTCTCCAGTTGTGGCATGAGCCAATTGTCCAACATGTCCAGATACACGTGTCCTGTAACGTTTTTTTCGCAGAAGAAAATGGGGCCATAAATTTAAACCGTGAGATTGCACAAAACACGTTAACTTTTGGTGAATTGCGAATTTGCTGCACGAATGCGTGAGGATTCTCTACCGCCCAGATTCGCACATTGTGTCTGTTCACTTCACCATTAAGAAAAAATGTTGCTTCATCACTGAAAACAAGTTTCGCACTGAACGAGCTGTTGCAACCGCGCCGAAAATTCAAAGCGTTTGACTTTGTCATCGGGTGTCAGTGCTTGTGGCAATTGTAAACGGTAAGGCTTCTGCTTTAGCCTTTTCCGTAAGATTTTCCAAACCGTCGGCTGTGGTATGTTTAGCTCGCTGCTTGCTTTATTCGTCGACTTCCGCGGGCTACGCGTGAAACTTGCCCGCACGCGTTCAACCGTTTCTTCGCTCACTGCAGGCCGACCCGTTGATTTCCCCTTACAGAGGCATCCAGAAGCTTTAAACTGCGCATACCATCGCCGAATGGAGTTAGCAGTTGGTGGATCTTTGTTTAACTTCGTCCTGAAGTGTCGTTGCACTGTTATGACTGACTGATGTGAGTGCATTTCAAGTACGACATACGCTTTCTCGGCTCCTGTCGCCATTTTGTCTCACTGCGCTCTCGAGCGCTCTGCAGGCAGAAACCTGAAGTGCGGCTTCAGCCGAACAAAACTTTATGAGTTTTTCTACGTATCTGTAATGTGTCGTGACCATATGTCAATGAATGGAGCTACAGTGAATTTATGAAATCGCTTCAATCGTTTGTAATAGCCCTGTATTTTAGTTGATGACGAAGAAAGTGTGGTGAAAGCCTTGAAGTTTTGAAGTCTCTCTCTCTCTCTCTCTCTCTCTCTCTCTCTCTCTCTCTATATATATATATATATATATATATACAAACTAAACACCGGGTGAACAGGCCTCGGAAGACCCTAACTATACTGACCGACCGCCGTGTCATCCTCAGCCTATTAGCGTCATTGGATGTGGATTTGGAGGGGTGTGAGGTCAGGACACCGCTCTCCCGGCCGTTGTCAGTTTTCGTGACCAGAACCACTACTTGTCAATCAAGTAGCTCCGCAGTTCGCCTCACAAAGGGCTGAGTGCACTCCGCTTGCCAACAGCGCGCGGCAGACCGGCAGCACTTAACTTCGGTGATCTCACGGGAACCGGTGTTACAGCTGCGGCGCACACACACAAACACACACACACTCACTCACTCACACACACACACACACACACACACACACACACACATTCTGCTTTTCATTGTAATTTCCATTTCACCCATTTTGCCCCCTTTAACCACACTCCTCTCGTAAAATTTTAGTTCGGGCGCTAATGACCCTGTTGTAGCGCGCCCACACCAACATATCATCATCGTAAATGACTGGAAGAAGTCAAAGGTCACACCTATCCACAAGAAGGGTAGAGAAGTGATTCACAAACCTACTTCCCAGTCACATGGAATCTCGTCATACAACCGTAAAACATTTTGTAAGCTCAGACACAATGAGCTATCAGGAACAACACAAATCGATCATACGAAACTTGTCTTGAACTTTTCTCGTATGACGTTCTGGAAGTCATGGATCAAGGTTAACAAATGGAAGCAGTATTTTTTGCCTTTTAAAAATCATTTCAGTCGGGACCACATCAACGTTTATTAACAAATTATGGTGATATAGGTAATCAAAAGTTACTTTGTCTCTGAACTGAGAATTTCTTGGTAGCAAGGGAGCAGTTTGTTATCTTTGACGGAGAGACATTGATAAAAGTGGAAGTAACTTCAACGTGCTCCATCGGAGTGTGTTCAAACACTTGTTTTTCGTATCGTATATTAATCATCTAGCAAATAATTTCAATAGTAACCTCAGATTTTTCTCAGGAGACAGTCATCTATCACTAGGTTCTATTCGAAAAAAGCTCTACCAGTATTGCGCAGATCTTGATTGGGTTCCGAAGTGACGACACTTCTAGTTACAAATGTACGGAAATATAAAATTGTCCATTTCACGGAACGCAGGAACATAGTACCTATGACTAAAACATCAACGCGTCGCTATTGGAGTCAGTTAACATAAACACTTACCTCTGCACAAAATTATATAAGAATTTTAGATGGAACCATCTAGTAGGCTTAGTGGTATGTAATGCAGCTGGAAGCCTTCTGTTCATTCGCTTCATACTAGACTGTCTACAAAGGAGACACGTGACAGTCAGCGTCCTGTCTTAGAATATCGCTTACGTTTGTGGAACTCATGCTAAACACGATTTAAGCACTTCTCGTATTTGATGATGTTTTGGCGTAACCACAAGCGCCAGAACGAAGATGAAGAACTTAAGACCAGAGAAGGTGGTGAAACGACGTCGGCCAATGTTGCGATGATTAGGACCGCACCACGACAGTAACGCCCCCTCGCCGAAGGGAATATCAGCATCACTCCTGCCACCCTCGGCCGGACATTAGTGGACAGTATTTGGACGTTGTCTATAAGGTAGAACATTAGTGTTCGCATGTCGCCAGTCGTTTGCTACACTTGCAATACTTTCAAGTTAAGTATTCTCAATCTGCTTTATTGAAATAAAACTTGTAATGTTATTTGCTCGAATTATTGTATAGCATTCCGAGAACGCAGCATCCCTTAGGGACTCTATACGAGACGAGTGGGCAAGAAACCATAGACGTATCAAATGGTTCAAATGGCTCTGAGCACTATGGGACTTAACATCAGAGGTCATCAGTCCCTTAGAACTTAGAACTACTTAAACCTAACTAACCTAAGGACAACACACACATCCATGCCCGAGGCAGGATTCGAACCTGCGACCGTAGCGGTCGCGCAGTTCCGTAGCGGTCGCGCAGTTCCAGACTGAAGCGCCTAGAACCGCTCGGCCATACCGGCCGGCGTTTGACGTATCGATACTGTTTATTTTTACAGGAGAGAGTTTTGTACCTAGAGGATAGAACAACTAGAAACACATGAACGCCACAAGCAATTCCTGCAATTTTCTCCAGCTTTTGGTGTTGTGAGACATGAGATTGTGTTTTGTGCAGCATTTGTAAATATGTCACGTTTTATCCATTCAAAGAACTGTATAATATATTAAAGTTACTTGGAATAGTTGTTATTTCTTCAGGTACAGACTTTCATGTTGAATAAAATGCTATATATTTTTAGAACTATCTATATAACGTGTGGATAGTTAAACCATACTTTGTCGGTCGCACACCATGTTGTATCTCTAAACGGAAGGTCTTCTACAATGGAACACGTGATACATACTAACTAACTCAGTTTCTTTTATATTTCAGTAATTTTACCCATCCTGAAAATGGAAATTTGTGTTAGTTTCCAAAAGCTTCTATTTTACAATCTATTTACGAGGGTATGCTGAAAAGCAATGCCTCTGAATTTTTTTTAAATGAAATCTCTTACACCTTCGTAAATAAAAAAACGTTATTGACATTCTATACCCTTGTTCCTCACGTTTGCATATTCATTTTTCAACGTGGTCATCCTGGCGACGTGTAAATATCTCCAACGACAGTCGAATAATTGACATTGTTGACGGAGCCACAACCTCATCTCTGTTTGCACCGCTTCATCTCTATCAAAGAGATTTCCTCGAAGGTGTGCTTTAAGTTTTGAAAACAAATCAAAGACGGATGGGCCAAGTCGGGACTGTATGCAGGATGATCAATGACAGTGAACTCAGTGCTTGGGGTTGTTGCAGATGTCACTGCGCCCATGTGCGATCTGGCATTGTCATGCCGAAGAAGAGTGCTCCTTCATGTGTAGACAAACTCTTCGAATTCGAAACTCGATTACAGCACGCTGTTTCTCACGCACTGACGTAGTTATGTTACACACCGCCATGTTACGCGCTGAAATTAGGAGCGCTCTAGCGGCACAGGGCTGCAAATATGTGGACATGAAGAATGAAGATTGTTAATAACGTCTGTTTTATTGAAAAATCTACAAAAGTTTTTACATAAAAAATTCGAAGGCAGTACTTTTCAGCACCCCCATATAACTGGTTTTTGATAGTTGTTATGGCAATAAAATTAAGATTTAAAAAAAAAATTGTAGTTGGTTGCGGTCATCACCAACAATACTTGAGGTCCGAGGAGTTTACAAGATTATGTATTGATAAAATAACATTCAAAATATAGTTCATTTTAAATGATGGCCTTCTTTAGCTGCTGTATTAAGAGAAATTGTTCTTTGCGACAGTCATTTTCTTTTGCCACGTAGCACTGACAAATGCTTATTAACTAGCTGGTATACTATCGATATTATTTATACTTTATCGAATACTGGTTGGTATTGAGATTGTAGATAACGAAATTTCCTCCTCTGGACTGCGCTCTTTCACTGACAGTGACCTAAATGCAAATAAATGAACGCTACCAGTTTAGATGATCATTTACTAGATAGGTTAGTCTGATATGTTTATTCCTTCGCGCGTGTTTCCCACAGCCACACATTATCGATACTACACTTTCTCGCTTCACCAACAGATAAAACACCTTAGTATTAAAAATATATAAAATTTTGTTTTTCGAATTCCCGTTTCAGTAAGCCTTTTCGCTACGGATATAAAACTCTTCGCTCTTCTACATTCAATTAATTTCTGTGTAATCATCACCAGAGAAAATAATTAAATTACCGTTGATCTATTAATTTTTCGAGTAATTGAAATGATACAGGGAAAGTTTATTTTCACTTGCTTCGGAAAGATTGTTATCATTTCAACTTGGTAGATGGATGAGTCTTATTCTTATTGAAATAAACTATAAATACTGGAGCTGCGTACTAAATCTTTTATCATTAGTCACAGCGTACCAAAACGTACATATTACTTAATGTTCCTAGGCAGGTATTAGAATCCAAAAGAAAAAGAAAGGTAGCTTTTCCGACATGGCTATAGCTACTTAGACACAACCAAGAAAAGAAACCCTGCTCTCTTTTAAGGATTTGGCCGTCTGTTATAACGACTTCCAAAAATTTGAGAACTACATCTTTGAATCGATCGCTAGCCACGCCTACAAGAGGAAACGTTCGCCATCACCATTATGCTTGTGTATGTGTAGCACACAATGTTGTATCAACATGTGCAACAACGTATTCAGGACCAGAAATTTTTTTTAACAAATGCAATAAAAGCGTCTCGTTTCTGTGTAAAAATACACTCCTGGAAATGGAAAAAAGAACACATTGACACCGGTGTGTCAGACCCACCATACTTGCTCCGGACACTGCGAGAGGGCTGTACAAGCAATGATCACACGCACGGCACAGCGGACACACCAGGAACCGCGGTGTTGGCCGTCGAATGGCGCTAGCTGCGCAGCATTTGTGCACCGCCGCCGTCAGTGTCAGCCAGTTTGCCGTGGCATACGGAGCTCCATCGCAGTCTTTAACACTGGTAGCATGCCGCGACAGCGTGGACGTGAACCGTATGTGCAGTTGACGGACTTTGAGCGAGGGCGTATAGTGGGCATGCGGGAGGCCGGGTGGACGTACCGCCGAATTGCTCAACACGTGGGGCGTGAGGTCTCCACAGTACATCGATGTTGTCGCCAGTGGTCGGCGGAAGGTGCACGTGCCCGTCGACCTGGGACCGGACCGCAGCGACGCACGGATGCACGCCAAGACCGTAGGATCCTACGCAGTGCCGTAGGGGACCGCACCGCCACTTCCCAGCAAATTAGGGACACTGTTGCTCCTGGGGTATCGGCGAGGACCATTCGCAACTGTCTCCATGAAGCTGGGCTACGGTCCCGCACACCGTTAGGCCGTCTTCCGCTCACGCCCCAACATCGTACAGCCCGCCTCCAGTGGTGTCGCGACAGGCGTGAATGGAGGGACGAATGGAGACGTGTCGTCTTCAGCGATGAGAGTCGCTTCTGCCTTGGTGCCAATGATGGTCGTATACGTGTTTGGCGCCGTGCAGGTGAGCGCCACAATCAGGACTGCATACGACTGAGGCACACAGGGCCAACACCCGGCATCATGGTGTGGGGAGCGATCTCCTACACTGGCCGTACACCACTGGTGATCGTCGAGGGGACACTGAATAGTGCACGGTACATCCAAACCGTCATCGAACCCATCGTTCTACCATTCCTAGACCGGCAAGGGAACTTGCTGTTCCAACAGGACAATGCACGTCCGCATGTATCCCGTGCCACCCAACGTGCTCTAGAAGGTGTAAGTCAACTACCCTGGCCAGCAAGATCTCCGGATCTGTCCCCCATTGAGCATGTTTGGGACTGGATGAAGCGTCGTCTCACGCGGTCTGCACGTCCAGCACGAACGCTGGTCCAACTGAGGCGCCAGATGGAAATGGCATGGCAAGCCGTTCCACAGGACTACATCCAGCATCTCTACGATCGTCTCCATGGGAGAATAGCAGCCTGAATTGCTGCGAAAGGTGGATATACACTGTACTAGTGCCGACATTGTGCATGCTCTGTTGTCTGTGTCTATGTGCCTGTGGTTCTGTCAGTGTGATCATGTGATGTATCTGACCCCAGGAATGTGTCAATAAAGTTTCCCCTTCCTGGGACAATGAATTCACGGTGTTCTTATTTCAATTTCCAGGAGTGTATTTTACGTTGGTATAAGGATGGCGCACTACTGCTTATAGTGAATAGATACTACTGCGTCTCACTTCTACCGCGATCTTCTTAGTCATTCTGCTTAGATGTGAGTGTCAACCTTATTTTGCGTGGTGACCACAAGATGGCGCCCTCTGTGTACTGCTCTTCCTCTGTCCCTCTGACGAAGGATGCTAGAGAATTTTCATTGCACAAACCTTATAACGTTCCTGTACGAAAAACATCTACTCTCAAGAAATCCGTACAGACTCAGAAAGAAAGCAGTTACATGAAACACAGTTTGCTTCGTTCACACACGATATGTTGCAAAAACCACATGCAGCTGAACAGGTAGATTCTGTCTCCCTAGATTTCAGAAAGGTGTCAGATATTGTACGCCAGTGGAATCACAAAAATCATAGGGGTGGTCATATGTGCATCTCTGCTTGCTCGTCATCAATTGGTTCGTGAACAACACTGACCATTCCTGTCGTGTATCATTACTGGTGTCTTTGTGCTAACATATGGAAAAGAAAGGAATGATTGAGCCCAAACAAAGCTGCAACTCCTCGTACAAACGGTTGAGCGCATCCACAAAAGATAATGTTATGCAATTGGTTGAACATAGACGGTGTATGCTTCTATGAGGTGTAACCATCATTGCTGACATTTATTTTCAGCAACTTACATGTAATGCAGACACAGTCCAGGAACAACGACCAGGAAGACTGCGTGAAGTAATGCTGCTCCACGGTAACACCCACCCGCAGTCTGCTGAACTGACAAAAAGCACTGTACAAATGTTGGATTGGGAAATCATTCCACACCACCTTTTTCTCCTGATCTTGCACTCGCAAATTTTCACATTTTACTCTCTTTGTACAACAACCTTCAACTACTTATTTTCCGAATGAAAATGCGCTCCGAACGTGGCTCGACGATCTCTTCGCCTCAAAACCACATGATTTCTACAATCATGGAATCGAAAATATATCCCAACGTTTGCAGACTGTTGTCAGTAGTAAAGGAGAACGTATTATTGATGGTAAAAGTCTCTGTTACGTGTATCAGTTATGTATATTAAATAGAAAAACGTTAAGAACTTACGCACAAACCCAATAACTTGCAGTCATTAAATTGTATTAGTTTTGCTATTTATGCTTGGGGGTCACTAGTGTGTAATTTGATCAATAAATTTGACCTTGTATTGTATACTCAGTTAGTCGCTCCACAAGTATTTTTTAGGACCGAACCCCCTGCTTCGAGGACAGTATCATAAAATTAGAACGCCATTCGTCTATACCTGGCGATGCAAGAATCGTTGTATCATCTACTTCGAAAGTTTAGTATTTTTGTCTGATGTTTCATTGCTTCCAATCATCCTGTGCTCTCACCGTTTGCAGTTGACGCATCAATAAATATAAGCTCTAAAAAATATTTCTTCCAACCATGTGATACATATTTTCTCTCTTTTCTGTGCAATAATTTTACTTACTAATTTCGTTGTTGTTTTGCGTAAGGTGAACGTATATTCATGTAGTCGATAAGTGTTAATTGCTAGTAAATTAAGATCTCATATACTCTGCAATAAGAATTTGAATGGAGTACACAATTAACAAAGAATGCAAGGAGCTTGATGAACTGAATATCCTAAAATCATTAGTACATGTTTCTACATTTTACTTTCGTAAATTAAATTTATCTTAAAAAGCGGCTGTAGCTCATTTTCTGTGGTTCAGAAACCGTAGGAATATTGTGGCCACGGCTGTAGACGAAAATGCGTTATCTGCTTCGTTATAAATTATTACATTGGTTCGAAGGGAAAGGTCAATGAGACGTTAATGAGAGTACTTCCGCTACTCCCGTGCACAAAATGAGGCTTTGATACCTTTTAATGTCCTTAGTGAATTTATCACGTGAATTTTGCCTCTCAAAGCGAAAAGGTCGTACACCAGGTCACTAGCCTGTGGTCTGTATTGGATTTCAGAAGCTTTCACAGCACTTTGTAGCTGCTATCACTTCTCTCTATATCTTATTTTCCGGGAAACAATTGCATTTTAACGGAATATAAGGTAATGAAATGCTGTAGGGTGCGATACACGTGTATTTTGGGCGATGCATATATTGGTTCAGAAACTGGAAAGGGAAATTTCTTTCATCTCGGGCTGTAGCCTGTGACTCGACAGCAGAGTAGCAAGTTGCGTATTCAGCTTTTTCTGTGTTTTTCTCTGTTCAGTTCTTAAAGTCCGTTCGTGTTTTGTATTTAGGAGGTATAATCTCGTTTTCTGGTAACTGTAAGTGTGACTACATGCAGTTTGTATCAAAATCGTCATTTCTGTTGACGGCCAGTTACGAAGCTCAGTATGATGTCAGCCTCCACTGGTGACACATCTGGAGGGTAGCAAGTTACATATTTACCTTTCTCTCTTTCTGTATGTGCTTTTGTAGCTAAGCAGCTGAGAACCCGGCGTTGCGCAGGCATCTATTTATTCCAGTTATATTAGCCCATCACCTCCTTCCTCCTCTCTTTATCTAGCTCCTGTGCCCTCTCCTCTGTCAATTTCCCTCTCCCCCTCTCTCTGTCCACCTGCTCCACCCTTCAATGTCTACCTCTTTCCGTCCCTATCTCTGTCGATCTGCTCCTCCTCAACCTGTCTGTCCATCAGCTCCTGCCTCCCTCTGTCCATCTCCCCTACCCTCCTCTGTCCACCACCTCCACCACCTTCTGATTCTATCTCCTCCTGCCAAACTACCTCCTCCTCACTCCTTTTATCTGCCTCTCCCCCCCCCTCCCTACCCTCTCAGTCCATCTCATCCTCTTCCCATTCTCTGTCCATTTCCTCTCATTCTCACTGTATCCATCTCCTCCTCCCTCATATGTGTGCCATGTCCTCCGTCCCCCTCTCTGTCTATACATGTTGTCCTTCCCCTCTCTGTCTGTCCATCTCGTTCGCTCTCCTTCCTTCCCGATGTTAGGAGGTTGCTGGTTCTTACCAACACAGTACTTCTTTCCATATGGTAATGAGTGTACCACGTTTGGATTCCGGGGTTTAGAAGGAGCTATTTCACATATTTATAAAATATTTCACACATGTGTTTAAGTGTATTTCACCTGTATCTGCAGCGAATTTTCTCTTGTTTTCCATTTCATGCCGCTCAATTTCTATGACATCAGTCTCCTGGTCAACATGGCATACAGTAATATACTTTTGCAGATACATTCAGCGGTACATTTTTATACTGTCTGCGGAATGTGTTACGAATGGAATTTGTAGTAAAGAGGTAATAAATTAAAACGTCATGCATTATGCAGTATTTTGTAACGCATTTCAGTGTTTATGACGTTATATCTCTTGAACTATGTGTCGTACAATGATATAATTTTGTAGGAACATTCAGTGATATGTGTGAATACTGGCCGCAGAAGGTGATGTGAATAGAGTTAGTAGTAAACAAATAATAAATTAGAACGTCACGCATGAGGCTGCAGTTTTTCATGCATCTCATTATTTCTGACGTCATATAACAGGAAGTATATGTCTTTCAATACTATAATTTTTTTAATATATTCAGAGGAATATGTGACTACTTTGTGAAAAAATTTTAGTCTGTGCAGTCAGTAGCAGAGAAGTAATAAATTTAACCGTCATGTATGATGCGAAAATTTTCCACGCATCTGTGTGTTTCTGACGTTACATGTCCTGAGTTATGTGCCTTACAGTCATATAACTTTGTACAAATGGTTCAAATGGCTCTGAGCACTATGGGACTCAACTGCTGTGGTCATAAGTCCCCTAGAACTTAGAACTACTTAAACCTAACTAACCTAAGGACAGCACACAACACCCAGCCATCACGAGGCAGAGAAAATCCTTGACCCCACCGGGAATCGAACCCGGGAACCCGGACGTGGGAAGCGAGACATATAACTTTGTAGGTACTTTCAGTGTTAGACGCAAACACTGTCTGCAAAACGTGTCGTGAATATAGTTACGAGGAAAGAACTAATAAATTAAAACCTCTTGCGTGATGCAGCAGTCTTACTGCAGGAAAAGCAAATACTTATTAAGTGATAAACTTTTTTCCTTTCATCATGTTGTGGGGGTTCTCAAGGAATGTTTCATAAAGGATTGAAATTGTATGTGAAATTTGTTGCAAGTCATTAAGTGCTTTCAGTGTGAAATACTGCATGAATAAAGTCTGCGAATTCGCGCGTCGGGAGCTACACTACTTTTTCATTCCCAAAGCCTCTCTTTTCATAGATAAGTGGTTCTTAGCGCCCCAGAGATTATCTCCAGACAGTAACTAATGTGTGTACCAATTCTGGTTGAAAACGATGGAGTGGTTTAGGATGGGATGTGGAACACACATACATACACTGAGGTGAGGTGACGAAAGTCACGGGATAGCGATATGCACTGCTGATGGCAGTACCACCGTGCAGACATGGTATAAAAGGGCAGTGCATTGGTGGAGCTGTCATTTGTACTCAGGTGATGTATGTGAAAAGGTTTCCGACATGATTTTGACACTACAATTGGAATTTCAGGCTTTGAGCACGGAATGGTAGTTAGAACAAGTCACATGGGACATACTGTTTCGGATATAAGGAGTTCAGTATTCTAGGATCCACAGCGTCAAGCGTTTGCCGCGTATACCAAATTTCAGGCATTGTCGCTCACCACAGACAAGGCCGACGGCCTTCACTTAACGACCGATAGCAGCGGCGTTTGTGTAGAGTTGTCAGCGATAACAGACAAGCAACACTGCTCGAGACAGATGCAGAAATTAATGTGACACATACGACGAACATATCCGTGAGGACTGTGCGGTGAAATCTGGCGTTAATGAGCTGTGGCAGCGGACGAACGACTCGAGTACCTTTGTTAACAGCTCGACATCGGCTGCAATCCCTGTCCTGGGCTGGTGAACACACCAGTTGGACCCTAGACGACTGGAAAACCGTGGCCCCGTCAGATGAATCCGCATTTCAGTTAGTAACAGCTGATAGTAGGTTTCGAGTGTGGCACAGACCCCGCGAATCAATGAACACAAGTTGTCAACAAGGCGCTATGTAACCTGGTAGTGGCTCCATAAGGGTAGTGGGCTCTGTTAACACGGAATGGACTAGGTCCTCTGATACACCAGACCCGGTCATTGGTTGTAAATGGTTATGTTCAGCTATTTTCAGACCATTTGCAACCATTCATGGACTTAATGTTCCGCAACAAAGATGGAGATATTTTTGGATGACAGTGCACCTTGTCATCAGGCCACAATTGTCCGTGACTGGTTCGAAGAACGTTCTGGACAATTCGAGTGAATGATCTGGCCACCCGGATCACTCAACATGAATCCCATCGAATTTTTATGGGATACAACATAGAGGTTAGTTTCTGCACAAAATCCTGCACCAGCAACACTTTCGGAATTATGGAAGGCTATAGAGGCAGCATGGCTCAGTATTTCTGCAGGAGACTTTCAGCGACTTGTTGAGCCCATGCCATGTCGACTTGCTGCAGCAACTGAGCAACAGGAGGTCCGACACGATATTAGGAGGTGTCACATAACTTTTATCACTTCAGAGTACGTACTTATATAAGGACATCCATTGTTAAAACATATTGCTTGAAAACTGCTAAGCAACAGAGACATTGTTGGACAGAAATAATTACAGGCAATTATGGTCGACATGAAAGGTAGTACATACATAGTACAGTTGGAGTGTATAACTATAATGAGAAGTGGTACAGATTTCATCACATGACAAAGTAGGATAACATACATAATTAATGTTCATGCTTGGCCCAGGTCAGATTTCCAACATTAAGATCGATATCTCAGTAAGGAAAATGCCCCCCTTGGACACTAATGCACGTTTCAAACCTCTTATTCATGCTGGCTGCCAAACTGTTGAGGAGTGCTTGGCGATATTGTCCCACGGTTTTCAGTTCTTGCGTGTTTGGGGGAGTGGGTGTTTGTTGAGCAATGAGTCTGTCAAGAGCACCCGAGGCATGCTCTATAGAATTTAGGTTCGGAGAGGATTCAGGTCATTCCATACGTTCAGTACCTTCACTTTCCAGTGTGTCCGACAATTCAGCAGTCCCGTGTGATCTGGCATTGTCATCCGTAAACAGAAAGATGTGATCTGCTGCACACGTAAGCAGACAGACATGATCCAGAATAATCTCCCTGCAAAAACTTTGACTGACTTCGGGTCCTCTAGCTGCTCGTCCACGATCGTAACCACTCAAAGGATGCCTTGCAGACACGTTGCGATACCACGTGGGATGTCGCCGTAATCGGTTCCACAACAATCTTCGTCAAACACAGTGCGACATGTACTGTCAAATGCTTAAAAAGGTATTTGTGCACAGGTTTCACTGTAGGTAATACGTTTCACCCTTTACATTTCCTTTTGCTATCACCGGTTGGATGTTCCATAGCAATTGACGGTTGTTCCATAGCAATTGGCAGTTGTTCCTTACCAAGTATCAGTTGTTCTTTAGCAGTTCAGCAGTTGTCATGCAGTGTATATACGGATTCTTAACTTATTAATTCTAGGCTAGGTAGGATGTATGGGATCTGTATACGGACGCAAGAGTAGTTGGCCGCAGTCTGCAAACAGCTGAAGACATGAGCTGGCCATCTTCAGCCCTCTTCTGGCTGCGGGGTCCAATTGTAGCGGAGGCGGAGAATTGGTTGTCCCGCACGACACACCTCTAGTGTCGCTTGTTTTGCCTATGGGCTCTGCTGCCGAGGCACCTTGCAGGGTACCCAGCCAAAACGGGGGAATTTCCCTCACTATAGATTGTGGCAGGTCGTAATGTGTTCGCATCGCTCGAGGAAAAAATACATTGTGGAGGCTGGCCTGTTAACCCTGTGAATAGACAGGTGGCCACTTCTTCAGCAGCTCCAAACAGGCACGTTGGTGGCAGGAAGGGGCAGGCTTGATAGTTATCAGGACTTCCGATGTTAGGCACATTACTGAGACCCTTACTGAAATAGCGTCCTTGGACGGAAAGAAATCCAGGGCCTGCTGGAATTGTCAGACGGGGATGACATCCAACATGGGGAGGAAGCCCTGCCTGTCGCTATGTCGCTATCGAGCATATACGCTCCAGTTGTCTGGAAATTCAGCTCACGTTGGCACAAATTATGTCCTTCCCTTGGATTCAGAGGCCATCCTCATTTTGCGCGAGTGGCTGGCGCAGTTGGTGACAATTACTCGCAGGGAACAAGTAGAACTTATTGTTTGCAGCATCATTCCCAGAACTGAATGTGTTGCGTCCTGCCCACTCGCCTAATATAGGGTGCGCAGGAAGCTGTTTTCTCGGATCGCTAGACATAAATTCAAGCAAATCGTATTATTGGAGTTCATTACAGTAAGTTAAATTGACAATACTTAACTTGGCGTACTCACAAGAGTGTGTCGCAACCAAAATGGCGACATGCAAATAATCAGTGTTCTTCGGTATATACAATTTCGCTGCTAGCAAAACAATACGGTTCATAAGTCACTGCTGCAGCGTTTGTATGACGGTTCATCTTCCCCCCCCCCCCCCCCCCCGCCGCTAGGTGGCGCGGCGCTTATATTCTCTTCTTGTAGAGGCAGCTCCTGTCTTGGTGTCGTCCTAGACAGGGGCGCGTCAGTGTAATATTGACTGACGTCTTCTCACAGCCGTCTCTGCTCTTCCGTCCTTCATCACCATGCCGGCGCTTGTCGTTACGCTGGAACATTCCTCCCCCAAGAACGATCGACCGCCGTCGTTTAATGAGAGCGACAATGGCAGGGGAGGCAGAAGTGTGGACTCTTCGCTGGACCGGAAGCTTTGGCTGCAGGGGACGTCAAGCTTCCGATCGTAACCCGCCATCCGGTAGTCGCTCTGGTGAAAACGTCCCCCGAAAAAATGACCAGAAGGATACGCGTGCAGCTCCGGAGGCCAATAAACAGATGTAGAAGTCGTCGGCTGCTGTGGTGTGGGCGCGTCCTGCTCCATCGGGAGGACGAGAGGTGGCGGAGGAGGCGAAGGCCGCGGTGTCGTATGACGCCCTCTGGCGGCTGCTGTGGCCGCGGTGTCCTCGGGATCCGCGAATCTGAGGGAAGAGACACAGAAAGATCACCGTGCACGTGACAGTGTCGGATTTGATTGTGATGTCGGCGCTGCAATCCATCTGGACCCCAAATGAGATACATGCAAGCGCCAAGTCCACGGACGATCTCGCCTCGCGCCCACCGTCTGCTGCCGCTAAAAACCCTGTAAAAAAACAATATCATGAGGCGTGAAGTGATACTTGCGGCCCTCCTTCGGCGCTGAATGCTGAGGAGGGTGGAGCGGGTGGAGCAGTGTCCGATGGCGGCGGCCGTGAAGCAATTCCGCCGGCGTTGGTCCATCTCGTGGGTGCGAACGATACGAGCCGAGAAACAGTGCTTGATCCCTGATGTGTGCGGAGCGAAGTTCGACCATCTGCTGCTTCAGGGTTCTGACAAAACGATCCGCTTCGCCGCTTGACTGTAGATGGAACGGTGCACTAGTGAGATGCTGTATGCCATTGCGTTCACACAAAGTTTCAGATTCATTTGACGTGAACTGAGGGCCGTTGTCTGACACTATGACTTCAGGTAAACCTTTGATGTATAAAATAGAGGACAACACTCAATTGTGCTATGTGAGGTTGTCGAGTTCATTGGCACAGCAAATGGAAACTTGCTATACGGGTCAACCACTATCAACCAGCGAGTGTTCCAAAAACGTCCCGCAAAGTCTATGTGCACACGTCGCCATGGTGTGTGCGACTTAGGATAAGCAGAGAATTTTTGTGGCAGAGCGGACTGATTTTCCGCACATGCGCGGCACTGTGACGTCATCTCTTCTATTTCGGTGTCCATACACTGCCAAGTACAGTGTCGACGCGCAAACTGTTTCGTACGAACAATCGTCCAGTGTCCTTGCTGAAGTAAATGCAACACGTCTTTTTGTACAGTTTACGGATCAACCCACGATACTGTCCACTGTCATTTTGAACAAGAATCACACCTTTCTGTATAGCGAGGCTATGCCAACGTGCAAAGTTGTAAGTAGGCTGTTTATGTTTTCTTATTGGCAACGTTACGTAGCGCTCTATATGAAAATCACTGGCTGTGCTGTGTGCAGTATGTGGCTAGTTTGCATTGTTGTCTGCCATTGTAGTGTTGGGCAGCGGCAGCTGGATATGAACAACGCGTAGCGTTGCGCAGTTAGAGGTGAGCCGCCAGCAGTGGTGGATGTGAGGAGAGAGATGGCGGAGTTTTGAAATTACATATATTATGACTTGTGATGATATTAAGGTAAATACATTGTTTGTTCTCTATTAATATCTTTCATTTGCTAACTATCCCTATCAGTAGTTAGTGCCTTCCGTAGTTTGAATCTTTTATTTAGCTGGCAGTAGTGGCGCTCGCTGTATTGCAGTAGTTCGAGTAGCGAAGATTTTTGTGAGGTAAGTGATTGCTGAAAGGTATAGTTAAATGTTACTCAGGGCCATTCTTTTGCAGGGATCTTTGATAGTCAGATTGCATAGCGCTAAAAATACTGTGTGTCAGTTTAAGTACAGTCTTGTGTAATTTTTCTAAGGGGACGTTTCATATGTCGACCCTTAGCCTAGGATACCTCACTGGAATCTTCTGATTTTTTCTTGTAGTTTGTGTAAATAGCGTAGATTTTGTTTATTGCTAGCGCTTAATTGTATTGAGAATCTCCTTTGTAGTTGCAGTCTTTCATTGTTGTACAGTAAAACAGTTGTGGCATGCATGTAGATTTGCACCAAGTATTTCGCAGCTGCGCTTGCAATTAACTAGATATTATTTTCAGTGCTATGTTAATGTATTCCCCTATTTTTGCTCTTCAAATTGTGTTTTTCTGTGTTGTTGTGTGAAATATTGTGACAATAATGGCGTGTGAAAAACGTAATACTAGGCTCCAAAGTAAACTGAGAAATGACAGTGAAGATGAAAGTAGTGTGTTAGCGCCACCATGTAATGAATTAACTAATGTTCAACATAGTAATTTGGTAACTGTGCATAGGGAAATCGAGCGGGAGGCAAACAATGGCGTAGGCAGTGAAACAATTAGTGAACAGGGAAGCATTATCGATCGATCGCTCGGCAACAGCTCGCCTCAGGAATCCGAAATGATAGGACACAAT
This sequence comes from Schistocerca cancellata, assembly GCF_023864275.1. Taxonomy (NCBI): domain Eukaryota; kingdom Metazoa; phylum Arthropoda; class Insecta; order Orthoptera; family Acrididae; genus Schistocerca; species Schistocerca cancellata. Next base: position 913,218,688 of record NC_064629.1, read on the forward strand.
TTTGCAAATACTGTAGATTCACGTTTTGCGTCCTCACCGTTTTCTCAAATGAGTCAAGACACATTTTCTGCTTGTCAAAATGTGAATGTAGCCGGTGAAAATGCACTGCCAAAAAGCATAGAGAAACAGATTCCAGACACTAATACATTATTATTGCAATTAATGCAACAAATGGAACAAAATCAGAGACAAATGGGACAAAGGCTTCAAAAGTTAGACATAATGGAACAAAATCAGAGACAAACACAGCAAAAGCTTCAAAAGTTAGACACAATGGAACAAAATCAGAGACAAACACAGCAAAAGTTAGACACAATGGAACAAAATCTTTAAAAGTTAGACACAATGGAACAAAATCTTCAAAAGTTAGACACCACACTTGACCAAACACGTGAAGATTTAACCACTGAGTTACATAACATCGAATCGAAATGTCAAAAGGTCTGTAATGACGTAAAAACACAAATTTGTGAGCATTTCCAACCTATTTTTTCGCGTCATGAAAATGCATTACAGAATCACGAAGCAGCCATAAAAGAACTGCAAATTATTGTTCATGAAAATCATGAGACCTTGCAAGCTAAAATTGACTCAGTTGCTTCTACCGATTCGGTTACGCAACTCGCAAAAACTCAGGAAAACTTAAAGGACACAGTAGATACCCTGAAAATTGGTTCAGAAAGACACATGGAGGAAATAAGTACACTATCGGAGAAAGTAGCCGAACTTTCGGATCAGGTCACTAACTTATCTACAAAGGTAGATGATGATCTGAATGACACAAGACCCATAGCCTTCACTGACACAGAAGAGTATGAACAAATAAGAAAATTCAAACAAAATCAAAATCAAATCAATACACAGTACAAAAGGGAAATCTGGGAAGTACAAGATCAGTTGACGCAGGTAATACAAGAATTACATATTTCAGAGGACACTCGCGCTCCAATACCGGAAGAGGAACTTAGAAATACGGAAAAGCCACAAAATAATAACACAGGGCATTTCGGTAATTATGAAAGAAATTGGCAAGGTACACAGAATGTTGAGATGGAACCGCCGACACGACGTAACAATGACCGATATGCTACTCGCCGACACGATGATTTTGACTATAAGCTGTTCATTACTACACGTAAATTCAAAACGTTTAAGAATTCTGGCAACGACATTCATCCACAAGCGTGGCTCCATCAATTCCCTCATTGTTTCCCTCCTAACTGGTCATTGGAGCACAGGTTAGAATTTATGTGTGGCTACTTAGAGAATGAACCAGCTGTAAGAATGCGATCGGTCATTCACGATTGCCACAGTGAAGGTGAATTTTACCAGCCCTTCCTCTCAGCATATTGGTCTCAAGCCACACAAGACTGAGTAAAACATAGCATCATGATGATGAAACACTTTGAACGATCTGAATTTTCCAGTCTTGTCAAATATTTTGAAGACATGTTGCACAAGAATCAGTACCTGTCAAACCCATTCAGCCCCTCAGAACTCATCCGCATTTGCTAAATGAAATTGCCTGAACATTTAAGAAATATTATTTTGGCAGGACGTTGCAAAGACGACATTGAAGCTTTTCAGGGACTCCTACAAGAATTAGAAATTGACACAGACAGTCGCGGAATGCGAGAACAGGAAAACAATCACTACAGGTCACATCCGTCACAATTCCGTGACGACAGAAACAATAAATGGCCACGACAAGCCTATTCTTACAACGTAAATCGTGACCAAAACAGACACCACCCATATGACAACCACTGGCAGAGTAATAGTTACGGGGAAAGATCACCTCTCCGCGGTAATGACTATCACAGAGACAATCAGAGAAACAGACAATATGGGAACCAGAACTATTATTATCACGGGAGACAGAATAACTTCAGACGCAACGGTCCAGCATGCAGTTACGACTCAGGGAGAAATTCTCCACCACGTGACCGACAAGGAAGAAACTATGGAATCTACCGACATGACGACAGACGATATGTCGTAACGACAGACCTGAACTGCATCAGAACTGGCGGGATTCTCGTCACAGTGAATTTGTAGAAGTTAGGTCTCCAAATCCCAATAACGACGCGTGCCAACAAAGAAACAGACAATGACTCGCACCGCAGGCAGCCACGTGTGCCTGCTGGCTCAGGGAAAAATAACATAGACGCTAACCTTGAGAAAAATTCCAGTATTCTTTACCGACGTATACAACATGATAATTTCTTTGAAGATGAAACTCTGCGCACTAGAAAGGGTAAAAGATTGCACCACATTTCACATTTAAAACCGTTTATTGAAAGATAATCTGCTTTTTAAATTCGTCTTTGCTATAAAATTTTTCACTTCATGTTACTAGTACACTTCGTCAGACTTAGAAACTGTTAACATGCAACTATGTTTTAAAGTTAACTATCCAGTCTAGAACCTAGGGAACATATTTAAACAGAAATTACGAATGCATTGTTATTGTGAACAGACGACACAGTGTTATTGTGTGGGTGCAGTCTTGCTTGTTAGTTGCATGATTACGTAACGACTATAAGGCTCACATACTTAGAACATTTACCAGTACTGCTAATGAGATTTTAATGCAACATTATGGTTTACTTGAAAATACATTCCGGATTTAAAGCACTTTCTAAGAGATACCAGATGAGACAATGGTTAGTTTATGTGACAGCTACACGATTTTATCACGACGCTACTAATGAGTGACAATTTACAGTGTTGCTTTTGCGGTGTTTCTGTTTTATATCTGCACAGTTTTTCTGTATTATTCTGGAAAGTAAAACATGTTTTAGTAGTAACTTTTGTGGTATAGCTACAAGGAGACAGCCTTTTCTGTAGCACAACAATACCTTACAGCACAGTACTTTCTTCATCTCGGCAATAAGCGTAATAATTATGATATCTATACGTAAAGCATTTCACTTTTGTTTATCATGAGGTCAGTACATTGACTTCTGCAGAACTTAGCTTTTGGAGGACGATAACTACGACACTTCCACAGAGATTATCTTACAGCAAGACGCACATTTAGCGCTACAGGGCACGTATTTGAGTGATTAATTTTGTACTAAAAACATTTATTTTCAAAGATATTTGAAGTGCAATGATACAAAGGTTTTCCGTAATACATTTCATTCCATTCTTGTAATCTGTAACACCTGAGGGTATAATTACATTAATCCTCAGGGGGGTACATGCTCACTTTGTGTACCATGTGTTTGGCAAGCACAAGGAGCCCTAGCTAATATGGTATTTGCTTATACAACTTTACATATCGGTACCATATTTCTCTAACACACAAATTACACAGCTATCTGATCATTTAACTCAGAGAGACAATCTTTTTTACTACATCAGTGACACATGTTTACGTAATTACACCGTTGGATAACTTCACACTTACGAAATTGTATTTTTCTGTACTTTGTGAACTGTTCATATTTTTTCGGACCCATTGTGATATTATGAGAGCTTTGAATGATATATTTGGTATGGGATCACGATTTTTAAAGTACGTTTGAGGTAGATGACACTACTGAAATGAGCAGAGAATTTTCTTTAGATTTTGAAATTATTGCAGGAAGATACGACGTTTTTGAGATTTGACTGAGGTGTTATAATGTTATTATTATGATGACGATGTGTATTATGCTGTTGAGGTATGTTCATGTCAATAAGATAATGCTACCATATATGAGGAATGTGATTACGTGTTTATATGTATATGAATAATGAATAGAAGTTAGGGACTCTTGACTTGTGAAAAAGGATGTTGGAAACCAAGAATCGTACTTTAAGAGTTATGAAATGTGTGTAAATGCGTGAATGTATCACAATGCCGGCGAAAATTTTTTGGACACTGTTATATTCATAAGATTTTGTTTCTACACATTTGCAACGCAAATTCTTGACCTGTGAAATATTTTTATATGAGACTGTCACTGTAGCAGAAACTGCTGTCGTAAATATTTCCGTAAGAAAGTTGAGTGACCACCTGCACGTAATGCGTTTTGGGCGCCCAGCTGAGAGGTAGTCGTGTGACAAAAGAAAGCCATTAGGTGAAAAAAAAGAGAGGCCATTATCCTCGCCATTGACATTCCTTTAGAGAAAACATTGCAAATGTGACACCCTCATTACTTGGAAAGATACTTACATCTGCACACCTGATTATGACAAGTGTCTTTCTACGAGAGTTGAGAGCTACTGACTTACGAAATGCCATATAGCTATTGAATGATGTTTTTATGCTTTGGTTCGTGTAATTGCTTGTTTCATTTGATACCTGTTTTCCAGCTGTGTTACAGCATTAGTATTATAAAATAAACTTAGATGCATTTGCTAATGTGAACACTTTCTGTCAACAGATCTATTAAATGATAATTTTGTAATCCACATTCTTTAAAAAAGGAGACTTGGAAAGGAAAGAACAATAAGAAGGGACTAGTAACAGTAACTGGACACATAATTTTCTTTTCAAGTACATAGTAATATTTTTTTACAATAAGTTGTTGTGGTGCACCACTTTAATTACATAGACATTAAGATGTGAATATACATTTCCCTTATCTGCATTGTTGTTTTTACTGTAATATATTTTCTGCTTGAGCTATGTCATGTTTAGGTATAAGTTTCTGCTGTTTGCCAGGCATAGTGTTATTGAATTTGACTTTGTATTATTCTGTTAAGCCAGTTTTACCAATGATTTATTTTTATTGCTTGCTGCACATTGCCTTATATTAGTGGTAATATTACAATTGCTTTGCTAATTTCTTAATGCTGCTTGCTTCGCAAATCTGCGTTTTTTTTCATTGCTGTTTATATTAATTGTTTTATGTGATGCTGCATTGCTTCATCCCTTGGTATATACATCTGAGCTCAGTAGATTTAAGTTAGCTTAAGAGGGGTAGACTATATAAGAAACTAACTATGATGACTTGGAAGAAATGTATTGAGAAGCTACGTATATGAAAATGGTTTGGGCAAAAAAAAAAAGATACTGTACAGTGGAGAAAAACTATTTTTGACAGAGGATGTGAACAGAATACAGAAAGCAGGCTTAGACAGGACTTTCGGGAATAATGATGAATGAAGGGAGATCTCCATGCAAAATACTGCAATAAAACAAAACCTGTCCTTTCCTTGTGTTATCCCACTATGTGTTTGTGTACCCTTGTGTATTTGTTTTCTTCCTGTCTCTGTGTAGTTTCATAGAAATTTTTCTTCTTTTAATATTAAGCTACAATCACTATGATGAGGAATACTGTTATCCTCAAATATAATTGGCATTAATAATATGTTATTTACTTTGTAAAGATGTTAGACATTATTTATTCTGTTTTGTTGCTCATGTGTGAAGTTGATGTTTCGAAAGTTATTCTGATCTTTTATGTATGTACTTATGTCATAATTCCTGTAACACTGATGTATATGTTTATTTCTATTCTTTTGTAAAGCCCCTATTACTACAAACGTTATCTGTATTGTTACGTTCTTTAATGATGTATTTTGTACCTTTGATATTGTATTTTTATGTTATAAAATTGTAATTGACACCAGTTCATCTAATTGAGTAACTTGTACGTTACATTTCACTGCACACGTTTCTGTTGGTCATAGTATATGGGCAATATGTGAGAAGTAGGGACTGTTAGTGTTTGCACGTGTGTTAATAATTCAGCAAGGGACTGGATAACAGCATTGCTGGTTCTAAGGACACTTCCAAAAAACTTTGTGAGTGCACAAGTGGTGGTTATGGACTTGCTCTATTATCCGCAAGACTCTTCAATAGTGATTGTGCACCTGCACAGTCACAGCAGATGGCTGCTGGCCATCTCTACATGGACTACAGTGGGTCTACACCTTTGCTGACTCACCAATACAACTATTTCTACAAGGACTACAGTGGGTCTGCACCTCTGGTGGCCCCTCAATGCCATAATCTCTACCAGGACTACAGTGGGTCTACACCTTTACTGACTCACCAATACAACTATTTCTACAAGGACTACAGTGGGTCTGCACCTCTGGTGGCCCATCAATACCATAATCTCTACCAGGACTACAGTGGGTCTACTCTGTGATGACCTGCCTACCAATATTCTTCGTAACTTCGACTGTCTCTGCTGTGGGTTTGCTCTGTTGTGGCCCATTACCTGTCTGCATGTCAAGAGTCAGCACAGTCTTTCCGTTGGAAGGACAACACTACTTCTTCACGACTGCATGGAAATCCACTACTTCCGTGTGCATTGTCTTTTACTGCTCAGACTTTGAGAAAACAAACTGCAGGTTTACTCTTATGATGAATGATCAGGACCATCTTTATGGACTGTGAGAAAATTTTAGCTTTTGAGCAACATTGTATAAATAAGTGTGTGCATTTGATATCTTTGTTATTGTAATTATGAAAAATTTTATCAAATCATTATTGGCCACTGCCCAAAAATATTTTCTAAAATTTTTTGTGGGGAGCATGGGGGCTATGTAAGGAGGCTGTTTATGTTTTCTTATTGGCAACTTTACGTAGCGCTCTATATAAAAATCACTGTCTGTGCTGTGTGCAGTATGTAGCTAGTTTGCATTGTTGTCTGCCAATGTAGTGTTGGGCAGCGGCAGCTGGATGTGAACAGCGCGTAGCGTTGCGCAGTTAGAGGTGAGCCGCCAGAAGTGGTGGATGTGAGGAGAGAGATGGCGGAGTTTTGAAATTACATATATTATGACTTGTGATGATATTAAGGTAAATACATTGTTTGTTCTCTATTAATATCTTTCATTTGCTAACTATCCCTATCAGTAGTTAGTGCCTTCCGTAGTTTGAATCTTTTATTTAGCTGGCAGTAGTGGCGCTCGCTGTATTGCAGTAGTTCGAGTAACGAAGATTTTTGTGAGGTAAGTGATTTCTGAAAGGTATAGTTAAATGTTACTCAGGGCCATTCTTTTGCAGGGATCTTTGATAGTCAGATTGCGTTGCGCTAAAAATATTGTGTGTCAGTTTAAGCACAGTCTTGTATAATTTTTCTAAGGGGACGTTTCAAAGTATCGGCGCACTACAGATTTTTTTAAGCTATGCAAGGGACGAGGCCAAGTTGTCGCGAATGTATGTTAGCAAAATGTTGAAATCCGAATGAGCTTCTGTGGCTTGTGGAATTTTCCTATAGGTCAGCGGAAAAGATTGAAGAAACGTCGAATTCTGTATTAGGACCAATCGGAAGAAGTGAAAGTGCTTCCACATTAATATGTTGAACTGTCGGACGATACATATTTCCGTAGTGATATTGAGACAATAACAAAGCCCATCTTTACAATTTCTGGGCAGTCCGTACAGGAACCGGTTTCGTCGGTTGAAACAAGGACTGGAAATGTTTGTGATACGTCACTAAATAGAATTTCCTGTCACACAAATAGTGGTCGAATTTGGTGACACCATACACAATAGTCAATGCCTCTTTCTCAATTTGTGAATAGTTACACTGAGCTTTGGACAACACATTTGATGCGAAAGCGATAAGCCTGTCTTTATCACCAGTTTTGTGCGAAAGCGTTGCACCGCTTCTGTAAGGGGAAACGCCTACTTGCAATACTATTGGTTTGTCTGGATCAAAGTGAACTAAGCATAGATCGTTGAGTATTGCATCCTTAAGTTCTTGAAAAGCTACTTGGTACTCATCTGTCCAAACAAAGAGGACATTCTTGCGACGCAAGCGATGCAGTGGAGCTGCGATTTCTGGAGCATTCGGTATGAACCGAATATAATAGTTCATTTTCCCTCAGACTGACTGTAATTCTGTGACATTGCGAGGAATTGTCGAATCTCGCATGGCTAACAAATGCGATGTACACCTTGACTGTTTATGACATGACCAAGATACTGCAAGTCGGGTTTAAAAAATTCACACTTGTTCAGTCTACACTTCAGTCGTACATCAGATAACACACGAAACAAAGCACGCAAATTTGCAATATGATCTTCAGGTGTACGGCTTGCTATGACAATATTGTCCCAATATTTTGAACTGTTTGGCACTTGAGCATTCAGCTGCTCCAAATACCGATGGAAAATAGCGGGTGCGAGTGCAAAATTTGCAAACGCAAATATTTGAACAAGCTCAAATGAGTATTCACTACACACACTTTTTGAGATTCTTCATTGAGCGGTATTTGAAGATACGCGTCGTGCAAATCAATTTTTGGAAAGTAGCGACCAGCGCTTAATCTGTACACGAGATCCTGTAGGCGTGGTAATGGGTAAGTATGCATCACAGTCTGTGGGTTGAGCGTAGGCTTAAAGTCAACACAGAAGTGAATGCACCCTGAAGGTTTAGAGAGCAAAACCAGTAGACTTGCCCATTGACTAGCGTGTATGGGCGAAATAGCTCCGCTATCTCCGAATTCTTTAAGTTCAGTGCCGGCCGGAGTGGCCGAGCGGTTCTAGGCGCTACAGTCTGGAACCGCGTGACCGCTACGGTCGCAGGTTCGAATCTTGCCTCAGGCATGGATGTGTGTGATGTCCTTAGGTTAGTTAGGTTTAAGTAGTTCTAAGTTCTAGGGGACTGATGACCTCAGCAGTTAAGTCCCATAGTGCTCAGAGCCATTTTTTTAAGTTCAGTGGCCACTTTGCCCCTTAATGCAATGGGAAAATTTATGGCCCATCAAAATTTCAGCTGAGCATTGTCTTTCAGAGTAATATGTGCAACAAAATTGTTAGCCTTGCCTAAATCTTCAGAAAGCCAGAAAAATCAAATGAATCAAGACCAAATATGTTCTTCAATCATGTGATTGTAGCACCGTAAAAGTCACTGTTTACGTATGCGAGTGATACATGGCAGGCAAAGTAAATTTTCCGAGAACGGGAATGTCTTGTCCATTATAAGTCATCAGGTGCGTGCTAGTTTCAGACAGGGTTGGGGAGACTAACATTTCATATGTGTGACGATTCAGCAGTGTAACAGAGGCACCCGTGTCCATCTGAAATTTCACACACTTCTCACAAAAAAGCGAATGAACCAAAAGTTTGTTGGACTGGCGTAGCACTGAAGAAACTCCTCGCTTGATAGTTTTGCTAATGCCTGTTGCAGACTTTGAATATACTGCATTAATTCCATGGGCATTGTGACTAGATTTTTGTGAGTGGGCCGAATAATTTCTATGTTTGTTCCATTGCAAACATACAGATTGAACTTCCGCTTTCTTGCAAAAAGCGTAACACTGAGCTTGTCTAGAAGGGCAGTATGGTGTCACCGCTAGACACCACACATGCTAGGTGGGAGCCTTTAAATCGGCCGCGGTCCGTTAGTATACGTCGGACCCGCGTGTCGCCACTATCAGTGATTTCAGACCGAACGCCGCCACACGGCAGGTCTAGAGAGACTTCCTAGCACTCGCCCCAGTTGTACAACCGACTTTGCTAGCGATGGTTCACTGACAAAATACGCTCTCATTTGCCGAGACGATAGTTTAGCACAGCCTTCAGCTACGTCATTTGCTACGACCTAGCAAGGCGCCATTATCAGTTACTATTTATATTGTGAATCATGTACCGTCAAGACCGACGTTCGTCATTAACGGATTAAAGTTAAGTATTCCAGCAGCTACGTCCGTTTTTCTAAATTCTAATTTCCTTATCCTGTTCCAGACATCACGCCAGCCTGCGCGAGCTAACACGTGTGCCTTTCGGCCTCCTCTAGTAACCCGGTGTTGGCTCTCCTGCCAACCAAAACAGGCAGTCTTAGCGTTTGTGCCCTGAATAACGCCGAGGGTAAGACTTAATTCTGTTCCCCTGTGTAGCTGCCTGTACAACGAACTGCCTACGCGGCGTGGAATGTTAAACTACTCGGCGTGGCGAGCTGCTGCCGCCGCCGAAGGGGCCCATCGCAACTAAGGTACTCAACCCAACAAATTGCTGGCTGCTCACATTTATCGGCCGGCAGGGCACGTGACTCGTACTGGTCTAGTATTTGCACTACTTGCTGAAATTATGGATTGGACTGTTTCAAAATCTGTTCTCTGAGTTTGGCATCAGTTACATTGTGCATGATCGCATCACGCAACATAACGTCTGAATATGAAGCACCACAAGCACATTTGAATTTGCATTTCCTCGTCATAACCTGCAAATCTGTCACCCACTCATGTTGAGTTCGTTCTCACTGTTTTTTTACAATTAAACAATTGATACCTAGCTACTATCACATCCACTTGTTGGTCATAACAATTAGTTAGCGAATCTACAACCTGATCATACAAACGTTCCTTCGGAGTGGCGGTAGGAAATAACACCTTAAGGAGTCTGAACACTGCACTTCCTACCGTGGACAATCAATAGGGGAGTTTCACAAGACCTGGTATGGTATAAGCAATTACGTGGGCTTCAAACTATTGCAACCACTCGAGCCATCCCTCTTCTTGTTCATGAAACTGGTGAAAAGACTTTATAGCTTGGGTTGCATTAGGAATTTGGTTCGACAGGAGCTGCTGTACCATATTTAGCAACACGGATATTTGCTGACTCTGAAACTGAAACATCTGCATTAGCTGTGTTGCATATAATGCGGGCAGCTATGGCGCCTGAGCAGTGGTGGGATAGGTGGGGTGGGCATGTTGGAAGAGACAAATGCAAGAAACAGACAAGACAAACAAGAAAAATAAGTGCAAAAGAAAAGAAAAGTTCTTCAACGAATACCTGAAAACACTGATTAGCAAAAATACGATAAGGGACTGTTCAAGCAAGTAACCACCCCTGCAAAGAAAATAAGAAGAGAGAATTAAGGTGCCAGCAAAACACAAAAGTAAATTCTGTGGCCGCGAAGAGTGGTTTTTTATTTTTATTTTTATTTTTTTAATTTTGTGTCCTGCCCACTCGCCTAATATATGGTGCTTAGGAAGCTGTTTTCTCGGATCGCTAGACAACAATTCGAGCAAATCGTATTAATGGAGTTTATTACAGTAAGTGAAATTTACAATACTTGGCGTATTCACAAAAGTGTGTCGCAAGCAAATGGCGACATGCAGATAATTAATGTCCTTCGGTATATACAATTTCATTGCTTGCAAAGCAATACAGTTAACAACTCACTGCTGTAGCGTTTGTCTGATGGCTGGCCTTCCACTCGCTGCTCAGCTATGCGGCTTCGTGTAGAGGCCGCTCCTGACTTGTACGCTGGCTGGCGTCGTCTCAAAGCACACTCTGCTCCTTCGTTCTTGATCATCATGCCGGCGCTTGTTTTTACGCCGAAACAGAATGGAGTCCTTCTGTTTTGGGTGAGTGGAAGTTCCAAGCCAGAGGCCCAATCGATTCTGTGTCGGTCTTGACAGCCGATTTCTGAACATGCGCAATAGGGTGGAGAATTGTATGAGCACCCTTCATAGTTCAGGAGTGCACTATACGAATGCAGTTACTCTGAATCTATGTGTAGTGAACATCGATGTTTCTTAAAATAGGCGGTAGTTTGTGTCCTCTGATGAATACTTCCCAGTCGATACGCAAGATGTAAAAACAGACGGTGTACATAGTAAAGACACTTCGAATGCCACAAATTTAGCGTTAAATTGTCGAAATAATCGGAACGTAATTCCTGAGTTTATTGCCCTCCAGGAAAGCTGCCACATTCAGTTCTTCTCAGAACCTAGGGCTGGCAGAAAGCCGAAGCAGAAAGGTCTGGAAAACTCTGTGAGACCTGGAATGTACGAGGGTTGCCCAGAAAGTAATGCACCGCATTTTATTCTTCAACAATTCCTTATTGAACATAATGAGAAATACACACACGAAAGAGTGGTGTTTTATCTACACACCCTAATTTTCGACGTCATTTACATCCCATTCTATGGCCTTCCACCATCGCCAATCAACGGCGTGTATGCCCTGTCGGTACCAGTCCTTGTCCTGGTGGTGGAGCTAGTGCTTCACTGTATGAATCACCTCCTCATCGTCCTCAAAATGTCTTCCACGAATGGCATCCTTTAATGGCGAATGACAGCATCAACTCGCTGCAATAAGTCAGGTGTGACAGCCGAGGTTGCTCTCCCCTATCTGGTAATATTCAGTGTTCTTGTTCAGGAAAATGTATATACACTCCTGGAAATTGAAATAAGAACACCGTGAATTCATTGTCCCAGGAAGGGGAAACTTTATTGACACATTCCTGGGGTCAGATACATCACATGATCACACTGACAGAACCACAGGCACATAGACACAGGCAACAGAGCATGCACAATGTCGGCACCAGTACAGTGTATATCCACCTTTCGCAGCAATGCAGGCTGCTATTCTCCCATGGAGACGATCGTAGAGATGCTGGATGTAGTCCTGTGGAACGGCTTGCCATGCCATTTCCACCTGGCGCCTCAGTTGGACCAGCGTTCGTGCTGGACGTGCAGACCGCGTGAGACGACGCTTCATCCAGTCCCAAACATGCTCAATGGGGGACAGATCCGGAGATCTTGCTGGCCAGGGTAGTTGACTTACACCTTCTAGAGCACGTTGGGTGGCACGGGATACATGCGGACGTGCATTGTCCTGTTGGAACAGCAAGTTCCCTTGCCGGTCTAGGAATGGTAGAACGATGGGTTCGATGACGGTTTGGATGTACCGTGCACTATTCAGTGTCCCCTCGACGATCACCAGTGGTGTACGGCCAGTGTAGGAGATCGCTCCCCACACCATGATGCCGGGTGTTGGCCCTGTGTGCCTCGGTCGTATGCAGTCCTGATTGTGGCGCTCACCTGCACGGCGCCAAACACGCATACGACCATCATTGGCACCAAGGCAGAAGCGACTCTCATCGCTGAAGACGACACGTCTCCATTCGTCCCTCCATTCACGCCTGTCGCGACGCCACTGGAGGCGGGCTGCACGATGTTGGGGCGTGAGCGGAAGACGGCCTAACGGTGTGCGGGACCGTAGCCCAGCTTCATGGAGACGGTTGCGAATGGTCCTCGCCGATACCCCAGGAGCAACAGTGTCCCTAATTTGCTGGGAAGTGGCGGTGCGGTCCCCTACGGCACTGCATAGGATCCTACGGTCTTGGTGTGCATCCGTGCGTCGCTGCGGTCCGGTCCCAGGTCGACGGGCACGTGCACCTTCCGCCGACCACTGGCGACAACATCGATGTACTGTGGAGACCTCACGCCCCACGTGTTGAGCAATTCGGCGGTACGTCCACCCGGCCACCCGCATGCCCACTATACGCCCTCGCTCAAAGTCCGTCAGCTGCACATACGGTTCAGGTCCACGCTGTCGCGGCATGCTACCAATGTTAAAGACTGCGATGGAGCTCCGTATGTCACGGCAAACTGGCTGACACTGACGGCGGCGGTGCACAAATGCTGCGCAGCTAGCGCCATTCGACGGCCAACACCGCGGTTCCTGGTGTGTCCGCTGTGCTGTGCGTGTGATCATTGCTTGTACAGCCCTCTCGCAGTGTCCGGAGCAAGTATGGTGGGTCTGACACACCGGTGTCAATGTGTTCTTTTTTCCATTTCCAGGAGTGTATATTGTTCGCATGTGGTGGATTAAAATATTCAGCTTATGACTGTTAAAACTCTTGGACTGACGGCTGCCGACGCTGTTGTGGTAACGTTGTAGTTGGGGGCACGTCCGGCTGGAACACGTCACGGGGACAGTGATGACAGGACCTTCAGTGTGGCTGATCTGCTGGCCTGCCGCAGTCCGTAGCCATGCAGAGTCTTCCGTAGGTGACGGTATTCAGCTTGGCAAGCCAGCTCATCCGGAATCCGAACGTGCAATCATATTCACACAACAGCATGAATGTTCTGAAAACGATAGATGTTAAGATGCTGTGGAATGACGTTATAATATCATGATAAATTATTGTTGTAGATTTTCATGCCAGATTACGTCTGTTTCGTGTTGCCTAAACTTCTTGTCCTTTTGCAGACAACGCAAGTCCCTAACGTGGTTAGCAGATTTAGTTATTTAGTTATTTGCGGCACTGTTTACAAAATTTACCACTGCTCATGCCTCACATTTGATACATATATTTTGTCGGCTTACAAAATTTATGACTGCTCATGTCTTACATTTGATACATAATTTTTGTCGACATTATAATCCCATATGGCTTCCAAGTTCAACTGAATGACAATCACTGTTACAAACAGTTTCAAGAATGTCACTCTCTGCGATCGCGAATTGTTCTTTTTCGAGCGTCCGTCGCTCGAATCTGCTTTGCAAGAAAACACTAACCGTTCACGTAACATTTCTCTTATCAACCACACTGTAACGTCTTGTAAGCTGATTGCGTTTGACCTTCTCACATGGCGGGTTCTGAGTGTGAACTAATGGATATCAAAACACTATCCCTGTATTCACAACCTTCTTTTGTTATTACATTTTTCCGTTGGACTATTAATTAAACACGTGTCTATATTGTGGACTTTGTATTGCACAGCTAAAAATTTGTACATCCTGTGCGCTAGTACACACAACAATTGACACAGTTTGTCCCTAACGCTGTTCATTAACAGTATCTGCTAGTACAGTTCCTCCCACTGTTATTTGCTTACACACTTCACGTAAATAGTCCGTTCTAGCACACATTCTAATCTATAACAAATGGAATAATCGAAAAGTCCTCTAAATATTTTCACATCCCGTCTTTACATTTACAGTTAAACTTTTAAATCGTATAACACACATTACTTTACAGCACTTCCCGTCTTCGTATGATCAATTGACTAGTGGGACTTCTTGTTGTCGACTCTGGCTCGACTTTACAATATTGTTTTTTTCATACAGTCAAAACAAAGTATCACACGTATCAGTCATTATTTTCATGGGGCATCTATTCGTGTTCTCTCATAGCAGGCTCATTGCGAGTACCGGTTTCTGTCACACTAAAACTTCAGATTTCACAGGAAATCTGTGAAACATGGCGTAATGAAATTCGCGACCTAACTTGATCATCACTTCCTATCAGTTTGTTAAAATAGTACCTCGGATGACAGATGGTACACGGCTTACATACCTCGTATATCCAGGATCCTCAACGTATACGTTCATAAGGAAATCCATTTCTATCTGTGTCCTATAAATAATTATGTTCCATTTATGTATATATCTACACTAATATGTCTATAACTAATCTCATGTACGTAACACGTAAACATGTATCGATTTCTAAAATTCTCTTTCCTTTTTATTTAAATAAAGGAAGACGGGAAGATTATTTTCATATATATAAGATTTAAGTCTGCAGACGTGAAGTGTAATTTTTATTCATCGGAATTCTCTGTACTACAAGAATTACTGATTTCTGTTTCTACTCAGTTCACATTCTCAGCTTAAAAATTGTGTTTCTGTCATCTTACCTACAACGCCTTCTCGTTGTAGTCTTAAAAAGTCCTTTACTTGCGGCTATGTCTTTAGCACAAATAGTTCGCATCTGTATACTTACGATAAACTTTTATCAGTGTACTTTACAACTAATATGTACAAGATATATTATTAAAAATGTACAAAACTAAGCTCACAAATTAAATAAAACTTACATCAACTATGTACAAGAATGCTTGTTTCAAATATCTTGTTAGGTCTTTGTGAAGGTAGAGCCTTTTCACTTTATTCGTTTATGAGTTTGCAACTACATAACTACCCTCATGGCGAATGTTGAGTACTATGTGAGGTCTAGAGTAAAATATTAGCTTTTTTTCCACCGAACGCTGTATGTTGAGGGGCGAAAGGTCTTGTGTAACATTACTTAACGTTAGAAGAATAGATTTATATCATTCTGAGTCTTTCTGAAAACAATCCAAATAGAGCTTAAATAACCGGATTCATCTACCTTTTCCCTAATAAGGGTAAGTTTTCTTTTGTACATCACCAGAGCCTACACTTAAGTTACCATCTTTCTCTTTACAGAAATCACTGGTTATTTGCAGTATTTTAGTCCCTATACACTTTACCCTGATACTCTGACAATATTTGCCATGTATCTCGTTTGTTCTCAACATTTCCAGCACAACTCTGCCCCCGTTATTATCTAAGCTACATTCCCCATTCGAGAGGTCAGTCATAGCATTCCTCTCTCGCAAAAATTCCTATTGTGGGATACAGGTCTCTGTCAGTCTTTTCACAGCAAGGAAGTGCATATGAAGGCTTCTTTTCCCATATCCTCCGCCACCTGTGGCTGGTTTTCTAACTTTTGCACCTGGGCGCCAATAGCGTCTTTCACTTCACACTTTTGTACAGGAAGTGTTGGTATTTTATTAGCTTGACTGATTCTGTCAAATAAAATGTGACTCATTATATTTACTGAAGCACCTGTATCTATAACGATGCTTTTCTGGTGCATCATTTACTGTCCCCATAATTACAGCTTTCACTAACATAAGGGTGGTCTTTGTACCCCTACGAGGTGTGGTATAAAGTTCCTGTTCCATTCCGATACCCACATTATAACGTATCATGTTTGTGTTATTATCTTATTATTAGTATATGTGTCCTCACTCCGTCCTACGACCAACAACAGAAAGATTATTGCGATCGTTATTAGTTTATTTGATTCGAGGGGCCCTCACAGCTGTCATCCCCCTGCTTCACTGTTATCACACTGTGATTTTGCCCTTGTCAGTTTTGTGGGTTATTACTAATATCCTGAGCCTGACAACTACTTGGACTTCAGGTTCATCTTCTAGCGATACTCCTGCATTCCCGCCCACTGTACTGGACATCTATTACACCACTGGTTGACAGAATACCCCGCATTCGGATTATTTTGATACCCCGGGTTAAATCTGTTGTCAAATATACGCCTCCAGTTAAAATTAGGTGGACCAGTCCTATTCTGTGGCCTGCATTCCGTTCTACTGACTATTGTTAGTAGTACTGTGTTCTTCGTTTCTAGCACTGGCTTTGTTATTGTGATTATTGTAACTATTATGTTATTTTGTCTGTATGGAACGGAATGCCCATTTCCGTTTCCATTGCATTGTTTCGTATCCTCCTGTATTAAATCTGTAGAATCAAGTATAGATAACTGATCCTCCGTTTCATGTTTCAGTATCTTTATTGACTTTTCCTTTAACTGAATCTGTAATTTTGATATTAGTTATATGAGTACGCCTCTGTTTGACAGGTGTACGTCCCAGCATCTAGTAACGTTCGAAATATTTCCGTAGATGCTCCTCCTTAGGGCTGTAAGCTTCCAGATTGTATACTACACTTCCAGAATGTTTACTTCTTTGCTCAGTCGCTCTTGTATACAGGGGGGACCAAAACTTGGTCAAAAAAGCTCTATTAGATTTATCAGACGCGTAACGGCTCTCTGCCATCTCTGTTGCCGAGAAAGGTGCGTAGTCTGATACGTGTGATGTGATAAACTGTATTTTCTGTCGTTCAGTCCACTCTGTCGGTAAACTATTCCTACATACTTTTACGAAAACGACACACTGGTTTGTCTTTTTGTCTGACATAAATGTGTGGAGCTACCTACGCTTGATTAAACTTTTGTCTAACATGATAATCGATACTGAAGTTGTTTAGTCATTTAATGGGCTATAATCACCCGTGTGTTTTCAATACTGGTTCGTATTTACCTGCAGTATTATGTGCACTGTCAATCATATTAATCCTTGGTATTGCATGGTTGGCAAAATTCTTATTACCTGACACTTCCATTTCTGAGATAAGATTAGTGACGTCATGTTGCCACCGTAGTATTTCAGACTTCAGTTTCTCCCTAATCTGTACTAGCTCGATTTCAAAGGCTTCTGTGGATTCACCAGTGTTAAAAACCGCTTCTATGATAACATGTCAGTAGCACTTTTCAAATTGGAATTAACTCGTCCTGCTAACTCCGGATATTTTGTCTTCATCCGGTTATTAAAATCCCCTTGCATCTTTTTTGCTTGACACACAAAGTGGTTATCTGTGTATTCATTATGCTCGACGTCTATGTTTTCTAGTTCTGTGGTTAATGCCTGCATGATATCTTTTATTGTGGTTTGAGCTGACCGTAAATTCTGTACATCTGAAACAAAGTTAATCACCACATCTGGTGTATCCTTGTAAGCTTTCGTCATCTCCAAAATTTCGAATTGCATTTGCCCTGAGTTCTTTTTGATTTTAGTATCTAGTTTCCGCTTTGTCTGTGTAATGAGTTCCTTATCATGCGTTTTTTGTTTCTGTTCTACCTGCGTGATAGCTTCTTTATCGCAAGCCTCCTGCTTCCGGACACGCTCTATATCACGTGTCTCTTTCTTAAAAATTCAACAAATGGGTCAGGAATCAAAGAACATATAGGTACTGTTTATCGCTCCACCCACAATGCACAATTTCTCGAGGTAGATGTTACACTACGTATCTTGTTGGATCCTGACGTAGTATACACAGAAACATATTCTACTCTTGTGACTTTGCTTCGGCTGCCGTACTTAATGAAGCAGATGGTATATTTTCAATTTCTGCTCTACCTAGATCATGAACACATTCACGCCGTCTCATATCAGAAGTGTCACTAAATTCAATCTTTCCCCTTTTCTGTAACTGAATCATCTCCAAATTAAAGTCACTGTTCTTAGTATTAATCACTTTCTCTTTAACATAAAAAAATAATATTTCTCTGACAAGAAAAAAATCAATAAATTTACAAGATGGAAAGCTTTCCGTTAAAAATTAACATTCTAACACCATTTCATCTTGTCAGTTCAATATGTGGGCACCTTGCCTCCGAGTATTTGAGAAATCTGTTGCTTATTCTGATTCCGGATTCAGAATTTCTTTAAAAACGCAACACGAACCTGGGACATTCTAATTTAGTGTATTCTTTAACACGACAAGCGAAAGCAACACTCCACGAACTGTCGTCCTTATTTTCCGTAAAATGTCGTAGTCCTGTCGTAAGATCAGTATTCCACGACAATAACACAAATTTCTGCTTCTCGGGCTTTTGTACATCAATTACCTTCACTCTGTGCGTGTTCCAGTTTCACAAATTTTCAATAACTACGTGAAAGAGAAAACAGATTACAACTGCACAAAATATGTACATGTATAGGTTCTTGTTATTGTTAATTGAATTCACTGGCCCCACGATGAGCGCCGGTTATAGCATCTCTCGTTACATAACTTGAATAATTATGTATTTTACGTAATGTCAATACTAAGAACTAGATAGCTATAAACCTATTAAAATTTTAATGCTGGTAGATAATCGTTAAACCTTTGTGAAATTATTGTTTCCAAAGCCTTAAACATCTGTTCTCTATTATTTTGGCAACATATTTTCAATGAAATGTTCCTTTTTAATGACGTTACGAAGAAGACAGGGCCAAAGCCTTTATTTCTGCATAACCATACTTGGAAGTGAGATCTGAAATCATAGTTCCTTAAGTATCTGAACATTAACAATTAAGATCAAATTATTTATTACCGTCGACAAGGAGTGAGGGTTCGGCCTGTTATTTACTGGAAAGAAGATCGCACACATAACGACGTTGTAACGTAGTACTTCCAAATATGTTACCAGCGACGCGAATTGAAAAATGGTCTAAATTAATGTCTTTATCTAAATTTGCGTAAATATTTGACATGGAGGATTTCCTAGGATACTACTGGAATAATAATAAAAAATACATATAATACATACATTTTAATTAATTCCTCTAAAGATCATTTTACATAAACACCCATCGATCAGCTCAGAACAATACAAAAGTCAGAATGGAAGTGTAACATCGTAAAAAAATGAAGAGGACCAAACCAGTTTATATACACTACTTTCTCGAAGTCCTCTGTTAATTCTGTCAGGTAATATTTCACTGTTCCTGTTCAGAAAAATTTATATGTATTGTTCGCATTTCGTGGATTACAAAAATATTCAAATTATGATAGTTCCATTTCATATCGCTTCGCAACGTTACGTTTAGATATACGCTGAAGAGCCAAAGAAATTGGTACCTGCCTAATATCGTATAGGGCCCCCACGAGCACCCAGAAGCGCCACAACACGACGTAGCATGGACTCGGATAATGTCTGAAGTCATCCTGGAGGTATCATTGATCCTCAGGAATGTCCACAAATCTGTATGAGTGCGAGGGACAGGAGATCTTTTCTGAACAGCACGTTGCAAGACATCACAGATATGGTCAATAACGTTCATCTCTGGGCAGTGTGGTTCAAATGGCTCTGAGCACTATTGGACTTAACATCTATGGTCATCAGTCGGGAGTGTGGTGTTCAGCGAAAATGTGTTGAGAGTTAACGGGCATTTCGCTCTCATTTTAGTATATGGACGAAAGAGTCAGCCTTCAGGAATTGTGAAACGAACCCTGTCGTCCAGGACCGGATGCCACAAAGGGCTCAGATTCATCACGAGATGGGGAAAGTCACAGGCGTCTATTGTCTATTGAGGGTAAGCGCTGCGGTGTGCGAGTGAGACAGACGAGAACCTACGTCATACGGAAACCCTGTAGAAGGCTTTTGTGGCCAAGGAGACGTAGCAGTGTTAAATATGGCGGACCTAAAAGTGGCCATAAAGGGAAATATTTACGAAAACTATTTATTCTGCAGTAATGGAGGGAATCAAGCCACAGTAATTTTAATCTCCCATCCTCCATAAATTCTCATGGTGATCCCAATAAAACTTGAATATTGATCATATCTATAATAGTTTAGGATTTACTGTTTCACCTACGTGAATATTCTGCTATTCACAATAAAGTGCGTGACAAAGGGTTAAATGAACCACCTTCAAGCTGTCTCTCTATCGTTCCACTCCCGAAGAGCGAGCGGGAAAAACGAGCACTGAAATTTTTGTGTGCGAGCCCTGATTTCTCTTATTTTGTCGTGATGATCCTTTCTCCTTATGTAGGTGAGTGCTAACAGAGTGTTTTCGCAATCGGAGGAGAAAACTGTTGATTGATATTTCATTAGAAGATCCCGTCGCAACGAAAACCGCCCTTGTTTTAGTGATTGCCACTCCAGTTCACGTATCATGTCTGTGGCACTGTCTCCCCTATTTCGCGATAATACAAAATGAGCTGCCCTTCTTTGTACATTTTCAGTGTCGTACGTCAGTCTCATCTGATGCGGATCCCACACTGCACAGCAATTTGCCCGCATCTCGTGGTCGTGCGGTAGCGTTCTCGCTTCCCACGCCCGGGTTCCCGGGTTCGATTCCCGACGGGGTGAGGGATTTTCTCTGCCTCGTGATGGCTGGGTGTTGTGTGCTGTCCTTAGGTTAGTTAGGTTTAAGTAGTTCTAAGTTCTAGGGGACTTATGACCACAGCAGTTGAGTCCCATAGTGCTCAGAGCCATTTTTTTTTTGCACAGCAATACTTCAGAATAGGGTGGAAAAGCTTGTTGTCAGCAGTCTCTTTAGTACACCTGTTGCACTTTCTAAGTGTTCTGCCAATGAATCGCAATCTATGGTTGGCTCTACCCACAACATTACCTACGTGATCGTTAAAATTTAGAGTATTTGTAACTGTAATCCCTAAGTATTTAGTTGAATTTGCAGCCTTCACATTTGTGTGTCTTATCGCGTAATCGAAATTTAGCGGATTTCTTTTAGTACTCATGTGTCCAACTTCACACTTTTCTTAATTCAGGGTCAATTGCCACTTTGCGCACCATACAGATATCTTACCTAAATCATTTTGCAATTCGTTTTGGTCATTTGATGACTTTACAAGATGGTAAATGTTAGCATCATCTGCAAACAATATTAGACGGCTACTGAGATTTTCTTCTATGTCGTGAATATACACTCCTGGAAATTGAAATAAGAACACCTTGAATTCATTGTCCCAGGAAGGGGAAACTTTATTGACACATTCCTGGGGTCAGATACATCACATGATCACACTGACAGAACCACAGGCACATAGACACAGGCAACAGAGCATGCACAATGTCGGCACTAGTACAGTGTATATCCACCTTTCGCAGCAATGCAGGCTGCTATTCTCCCATGGAGACGATCGTAGAGATGCTGGATGTAGTCCTGTGGAACGGCTTGCCATGCCATTTCCACCTGGCGCCTCAGTTGGACCAGCGTTCGTGCTGGACGTGCAGACCGCGTGAGACGACGCTTCATCCAGTCCCAAACATGCTCAATGGGGGACAGATCCGGAGATCTTGCTGGCCAGGGTAGTTGACTTACACCTTCTAGAGCACGTTGGGTGGCACGGGATACATGCGGACGTGCATTGTCCTGTTGGAACAGCAAGTTCCCTTGCCGGTCTAGGAATGGTAGAACGATGGGTTCGATGATGGTTGGGATGTACCGTGCACTATTCAGTGTCCCCTCGACGATCACCAGTGGTGTACGGCCAGTGTAGGAGATCGCTCCCCACACCATGATGCCGGGTGTTGGCCCTGTGTGCCTCGGTCGTATGCAGTCCTGATTGTGGCGCTCACCTGCACGGCGCCAAACACGCATACGACCATCATTGGCACCAAGGCAGAAGCGACTCTCATCGCTGAAGACGACACGTCTCCATTCGTCCCTCCATTCACGCCTGTCGCGACACCACTGGAGGCGGGCTGCACGATGTTGGGGCGTGAGCGGAAGACGGCCTAACGGTGTGCGGGACCGTAGCCCAGCTTCATGGAGACGGTTGCGAATGGTCCTCGCCGATACCCCAAGAGCAACAGTGTCCCTAATTTGCTGGGAAGTGGCGGTGCGGTCCCCTACGGCACTGCGTAGGATCCTACGGTCTTGGTGTGCATCCGTGCGTCGCTGCGGTCCGGTCCCAGGTCGACGGGCACGTGCACCTTCCGCCGACCACTGGCGACAACATCGATGTACTGTGGAGACCTCACGCCCCACGTGTTGAGCAATTCGGCGGTACGTCCACCCGGCCTCCCGCATGCCCACTATACGCCCTCGCTCAAAGTCCGTCAACTGCACATACGGTTCACGTCCACGCTGTCGCGGCATGCTACCAGTGTTAAAGACTGCGATGGAGCTCCGTATGCCACGGCAAACTGGCTGACACTGACGGCGGCGGTGCACAAATGCTGCGCAGCTAGCGCCATTCGACGGCCAACACCGCGGTTCCTGGTGTGTCCGCTGTGCCGTGCGTGTGATCATTGCTTGTACAGCCCTCTCGCAGTGTCCGGAGCAAGTATGGTGGGTCTGACACACCGGTGTAAATGTGTTCTTTTTTCCATTTACAGGAGTGTAGATAAGGACAATAGAGGGCTTATAACACTTCCTTGGGGAGCGTCAGATATTATTTCAGTTTTACTCGACGACTTTCCGTCTATTACTTCAAACTGTGAACTTTCTATCAGGAAATCACGAGTCCAGTCACACAACTGAGGTGATATTCCATAGGCACACAGTTTGGTTAGAATAGCTTGTGAGGAATGGTGTCGATAGCCTTCTGGAAATCTAAAAATATGAAACCAATATGACATCCCCTGTGGATAGCACTTATTACTTCATGAGTATAAAGAGCTAGTTGTGTTTCGTAAGAACGATATTTTCTGAATCCCTGCTGACTACGTGTCAGTAAATAGTTTTCTTCGAGATACTTCATAATGTTCGATACAGTATATGTTCCAAAACCCTACTGCAAATCGACGTTAGTGATATGGGCCTGTAATTCAACGTATTACTCCTACTTTCCTTTTTGGTCATTGGTGTGACTTGAGCAATTTTCCAGTATTTAGGTACGGATCTTTCTGTGAGCGAGCGGTTGTATATAATTACTAAATATCGAGCTAATGTATCAGCATTCTCTGAGAGGAATCTGACTGATATACAATCTGAGCCTGAAGCCTTGTTTTTGTTAACTGATTTAAGCTGCTTTGCGACACCGAGGATACCTATTCCTGTGTTTCTCATCTGGGCAGTTGTTCTTGATTGGAATTCAGAAATATTTACTTCGTCTTCTTTGGTGAAGGGGTTTCGGAAAATCGTGTTTAATAACTCTGCTTTAGTGGTACTGTCATCAGTGACTTCTCCGTTGTTATCACGCAGTGAAGGTGTTGATTGCGTCTTGCCATTGGTGTGCTTCATGTATGACCAGAATCTCTTTGGGTTTTCTGCCAGATTTCAAGACTGAGTTTCGTTGTGGAAATTATTGAAAGATTGGCGACTCCATGGAGTGTCCTGTGCACCACGACCAGATAATGGATATACTTGGAAGGAGAGACAGCATTGGTCGTATTTTTTTGTTTTATTAACCGCAAAATCGATTTTCGGTCACTTAGTGACCATCCTCAGTGCTGTAATATACAATTTAAATTGGTAGGCACTGGTGTCAAGAAGCTTAGAACGATCAAATAAACTTTTTAGTTTATGTGATCGCTCTAAGGTAAATAAAAATAAAAATACGTAAATAAAAATAAAATAAATCGATCAAAGTGCAAAACGATCTTTACCTAACCTATAGCTGTAAAAAACAGCTGATGTTGATTAAAGTAATATGCTAAGCAGGAAAGTAGTGATAGTTGACACAAATAACTAGGGAGACTGCATAATTGATACATTGCTGTAAGCTCAGGAAGACTACCATTAATGTGTAACTTACACTTGACGGCTATTAAATGACTGTGGCTCCTCAAATAAACGTCTACTGTGCATTTCTCATGTCTAAATAGTCAGTAATATTTATGAAAATACATAAAGACATTGACACAGCGATCTTATGAATACTTGAGATGGTCCATAGATCAAATTTTCATTACTTGAAATGTTTTAAACATTTTTCAGCAATCTTTCACTTCGCCAAGCTGAATTTTATGAGAGAAAGAGATAATAAAGCATGTTCTACACTATAAAAATATAATACATATTACTGAAAGGTTTATATAGCTTTTAATTGCATTTGATCTGAGAGATACTTACAGTGACATATTTATCCATTAACAGTTATTTTCACAAAACCTTACCACAACTAACCATACAAAAATGATGCATTCTGGAGAGATGACTAATGCATTGTGTCACTTAAACTACATATTTTCGTTAAACACAAGGAAATTCTTAACTCTACCACTATGAGATATAAACTCACAACATTACTGAAGACAATGGTCGACTAGGTCCCACCTAAAGAGATAAGTTTGATACATAGAAAATATTACCTTTGCTTTAAAATTAAATTATTTGTTAAATATTAACACGTTCGTGTAAAAAACACACACAGGTTGCTTACTGTAATATGCAGGTATAAATACAGATATCTAGTGTGGAACGAAAATTTCATTTTTACACCAAGCTGCACTGATGGATGAACATAGTTTGATCTTTATACCACGTAATAAATAAACCAAAAATAATCTGTGTTATTAAACAAGTTATAAAAAATTAGTTCTGTAACATTACAAAACTTACATGGCACTACTGCTTATTTAACTTACAGTTCAAATTGCACTTATAAATGAGGATAGTTGATACTCATATCAAGATAAACAATGCTATTCCCCACAACTAAACTGTCAGTATCATTTGTCAGAAACATGTCTCAATTTGAAATTTCCTGGCAGATTAAAACTGTGTGCCGCACCGAGACTCGAACTCGGGACCTTTGCCAATCGCGGGCAATTGCTCTACTGAACACAAGAGAGCTTCTGTAAGGTTTGGAAGGTAGTAGACGAGGTACTGGCAGAAGTAAAGCTGTGAGGACGGGGCGTGAGTCGTGCTTGGGTAACTCAGACGGCAGAGCACTTGCCAGTGAAAGGCAAAGGTCACGAGTTCGAGTCTCGGTCCAGCACACAGTTTTAATCTGCCAGGAAATTTCGTATCAGCGCACACTCCGCTGCAGAGTCAAAATCTCATTCTGATGTCTTAATTTGTCTAAAACTGATATCAAAGTCAGGCAGGCATTCTAGTGACCACCATCTAGGGTACTTGCTTCATTATACATTACATAATGACTGTCTTCTTCCACTGACAATGATGATTTATTTTGTCACATATTGGAGACAACATGAGAATTTCATCCCCCGTTCATCACCATGTTATAGAAAAACTGTTACTTGATGTCCCACACACTGATGTGTTAAATCAGAATTGTAATGCCTGCCCCATACGTTATCATGTTCAACAAATTGTAACAAATACCCCCATACTTTACCATGTCATGCATAGAGGGCAAAGTGTCGTGTAGTGTTCACTGGATGACAGTGTAAGTTAGTATTATCTGCAGATGACGACAAAAGTTGTGTTCTGGAAGGTAAAGTTAATGTCATGGCATGGGGGTTACTATACAGCTTGGCTGACTTTGATAGCGGATTTGGCTCAACTAAGATATGTTGGCAAATAGTAAAGCTTGCCTGTAACTTAAATCACCAATAGTGCCATGTGTTGTCTCTAATGCAATAGAATAAATTTTCATATGTTTGATAAATTAAGCCAGGAATTTTTGGTTTCTTTAATGCACGCTATAAAGATCAAGCTATGCTCGTCCATAAGTGCAAGTAAACCGGTAAGTTCATCTGCATCCACAGCTACATGACCACTCTGCAATTCACACTTAACGGCCTGGAAGATGGTCCATCGATCGTACTGTTCCATTAACGAATAGTGCATGGGAAATACGAAAGCTCAAATCTTTCTGTGTGAGCTCTGATTCCTCATGGTTTAAAGATGGTATTTTAGAAATATTAAACTTCCTCTTTCAGTGGAACCTTCTCCATCAGTGACTTTCGCGATGAAATACTTGTAACTATTTCACCATTTTCCCATAGTCTCACGTTGGACTGATGTCAAAATTCCAATGTCTTTAATTATTTTGATATATACTGCTCACTGATGTCAAAATTCCAATGTCTTTAATTATTCTGATATATACTACTGACAATAAAAACGTGGAAATTGAGTTGTGGCACGTAATTTGAGAGACCGTATTCATTTATTAGGGGTCAGGTGTAAGTTACACATTAATTTCACTCTTCCAGTAGCTGTCTGTGTCAAATAATCACTGCATACCAGCTTAGAGAAGTATTTTAGCCAACGTGTACTCTGTACACCTACAGGTTTGGTCAAGTTCTTCTTTTACATACCCTCATTTAGGCCTAAAATGAAATGTCAGTAATCTGCTTAGCATTCTGCTTTCACCAAAATGGGTGTAGCACTGTTATGAAACAATTTGGAGATGGAAATAGCTTCATCAGTAGAGCTCATGAAGATGACTGAAACAAAGCAGGTGCTGCACATGGCCGTGTTGTTCCAATCATAATGTACTCGGCTGAGCAGAGTTTAAATGCAGCTGCTCAGCGCTGACTTTGTGGAAGACACTACATATTTTGTGTCATCATAGAAATATCTAAAACAGGATTGGTTAACAACGTCCATCTGTTGTCATGTGGAAGTGTGTCAAACTGCACAAGCTTCCTGACGTTGCAGGACATTGACAACCGGAAATCTGATAACACGAATCATCTGTTTCTGCTGAGTTGCTAAAATGGCAGGGGCATCGACTGGTGGTGGCCAATTCTGTCCATGTTTCTGGTTATGTCCATTCTGTAACATTAATGATGACACAAAGTTTCAGGATCTTACGTATTTTTGACCTTGAAATACTGGAAGTTACGCCCATATTCACTTTTTGATGCTGTGTTTTTTCTCATGTGATATGATAGGCACAGCATTTGACATAAGCATTTTTTCAGATTTTTGATAGACACCACAGGCCGTTTGGACACTTTTGGACACGGCAACTATATTGAGATTTGTCTGTTCCATTTTGAAAGCCAGTAAAATAATGGAGCTGGGATACATGGTTTCGTTTTAATAAGCAATTAATACTGTGCTGTGATTTTCTGTTTATTTTTAACAGTAGTGATATTAATAGCAGCTTTATTTATCTGTAGATCTCTTTTCACAAGGATACAGGACATGTCAAAGCATTTAAAAGCTTAGACCAACTTCCTTGAGAGTTTTATTTGCTTTCTCTGCAAGGAGTTCTCTTGTTCTCTTAGTGACTATAATACTGCTGTCATCAGCGAAGAGAATTTTTTCACCATGAGTAACACTACTGGGAAAGTCATTGATGTATATCAGGAATAGTATTGGTCCTAATATGCTATCATGCAGAACCCCTATATTAATGTATTTTGGTTATGATAAGTGTTTTACTAAATGTTTAGATCAATTTGAAGTATGTGTTATATATCTACACTTTGTACCTTATCTGCTAGGTATGATTGAAACCAGTCATTAGTTACCCCTCTTAATCCTAGTGCTTCTAATTTATTTAATAGAATCTTGTGGTCGGCTGTATCAGAGGCCTTATAAAGATCCAAAAATATTACACTCATCCTTATCAAGAGCATCAAGTACAACTTTTGTGAATTCTACTATGGCTGACTCCGTATTTTTGCCACTTTGGAAACCAAACTGTAATTCGCTTAAAAGACGATATTTATTCAAGTAATTCATTAATCTGTCTTTCATAACTGCTTCTATAATTTTTGAGAATGCTGACAGCAGGGAAAGGGGGCGGTAATTTTCTATATCTTCTGCATTACCTTTCTTAAGCAAAGGTACAACTCTTATCTGTTTTAACTGCTCTGGAAATGTCCCTAATGTGAAGGATTCATTTATTATATTTGTTTAGGGGCCTTGTATATTCCCTATGCATTGTTTCAGTACAAACGTTGGTGCTTTATCTAAGCCTACTGACTTCTTATTTTTTAGTTTTTGGACAGTTCTATATGACCGGTATAATGCCGCCGTGATATTGTGGAAAGCAGGATATGGCTTCTGATGTGACGTTGATGGCGGGCAGGGACTAGTTTGTGAAGCAATGGGTAGGGGAATATCCTGCGTAAGTGACGTCAAAAATGTAAATAAAGTCAGCCAAGTTCGCCATAGCCGTTCTACTAACACTAGCTTGGGTGTATGTAAAAGAAAATGGCACTAACTTGTTTCATGCTGTTGTCGATTTTATTCTACTGATTTAGAGATACAGTGACAGAAGAATGAACTAGTCGTTGCTTAGTATTGAGAGAATTCGCGTTATCAAGCTTGTTGCGTTTTGAAACGTTTTTAACGCCAAACAAATTGGTCTAGTTCGCATTTATCCAGCTAGTAACTAAGTCTGAAATACGATTTAGAAATGTTAAAGTAAACTTTTATGCTGAGAGTAGACACTGCTGAAACAAGCAGCGACCTTGTTTCAAAGAAATTTATGCTATTAAGAAAATTTAAAGTTTATCACAAGTAGAATTTCAGCATCTGTTGCGGATATGCGATTTTCAAATAACACACGTTGTCTTAAAGAAAGAGTGCTTTATAAACACTGAACATTCACTTGTGTGACACGAATAGACACTACTGAAATTATGCAAAACAAAATAGATTTAAATTCAGCCCTGGTTACTGTTTCATAGCTACTTATTGTGGAAAAGATGTACTTGTGTATTTCATTCAGTGGCCATCTTAGATAGTAAGACATGTTGAAAGCACTTGACCTAAACGCAGTAAGCAGGGCACACGCAATATGCTTCCCCAATTTTCTCGTTCGCAGTGGTCGTGATGCCTAAGGGCCTCCAACTCTAACCTTGTTTTCATTTCCCAAGTGTCGAAATATGTTGTTATTCTAAAGGGACGATGGAGCTGCATGGAGGAAAGCGGGCGTTTAAACTGAGGCACCATAGAATGGAAGTGTGGGTGAGAGTAGCGGAGGCGCCTGCTCAACATTTGCTGCATATTTTAAGCCACAGCTGAAAGGGCGCCCCGTACTCAGGGGCGGTGGCGCTCTCGCAGTTGGCAGGAACTCTGCTTCATTGTGGCTCCCAACCATCTCTTGCTGAGGAAGCGCTGCTTACTGTATCTATGACTGCTGGAGAACGCTACGATCCTTTGCGATTACAATTATTAGACTCCGAAACCTTGCAGCTATTCGCAAATTCATGAAAGCAGCAGTTTATTTAACTGCAACTGCTTCCAACCCTAAGCCTATCTTTCGACGGGGCACACGTTTTTGCTTACATTACAGTTAGTTGCAGTGTATGTTTCTCACTTGTGAGGCGAAACTGAACCTGTCTTTTTGCTCTAACACATGTGTCTGTTCCTAATGACTGCTTACAGGATTGACCACTCAGCCAACTTGCCCTCTGCGTAAGTAAAATAGTATTTTTCATATTAGGGAGATTTACATTGTTTTGAAACATACTTGCTGCCATAGCAGAGCTGTAATATTTTCATGAGTTATCAATGTAATTATAACGTATTAGTGTTATTTACAGTAAGTTTTCCAACAAATTACTGTCTATATACAAAGAGTTGAGAACTTCGTAAAACAATACTGCCATCAATCTTCAGAACACTACTTGGTGATTTAACGTTCATTTACTTTTTATAGTGTGTTGTTTCTGTCGACCGAATTCGCAGTCAATACACTGAACGTTTGGTGGATGTATTAGTAAGTAACAAAGTCTGACTCAAATTAAAAGATTCATGGTTTACGCACGTCTATTGTTTAGACACACTGATGAGCGAAAACATTATGACCACCTAATTAATATCTTATTTATCCGTATTTGAAACGAAAGACATCACTGAATCTACGTATCAGGGATCCGACAGCTTGTTGGTAGGTTTGTGCAGCTATGTGGAATTAGATGTGTATGCACAGGTCATGTAATGGGCGTATATAACGGCCTCTGATTTGCGTACGCGCTGATGGCTCCCGATGGCGATCCACATAGGTTCATATGTTTTACATCAGATGAAATTGGTCGACGAGACATGAACGTTAGTTCACTATAATGCTTGTCAAATCAATGTAGCGCGGTTTTGGCTCAGAGACACAATTATACTACTGAAAGACAACACCGTCGTCGGGGAAGACATCGAGCATGAATGGATGCAGGTGGTTCGCAGCTGTCAGCGTGTCTTTAATCACTAGCACAGATCCCACGCCAACGCGGGAGAAAGTCTCCCACAGCATAACATTGCTTCTACCAGCCTGCGTCCGTGGCGCTCGAGCCGGCGTTCACCTGGGTTTCGGTGTTTGTGGAGACGACCATCAACCTCGTGCAGCAAAAATGTGGTTCACCGGAAGAGCCGCCATGTTTCCATTGATCGACTGTCGAATGCTGATGGTCCCGTACTCACTGCAGTCGTAACTGACGATGTCGTTGGGTCAACGTGTGAACACGTAGGGGTGGACGGCTGCGGAGCTACATGTTCAACAACGTACCGTGAACAGTGTGCTCGAAGCATTTGTGCGTGCACCAGCATTGTGCTTTTTCGGCAGAGATGCCACAGAGCATCATCTATCGTACAGAACAGAGCAGACAAGCACCTAAACCCCACATTCTGTGAAGAGTCGTGGACGTCCAACCATTTAGCACCTAGTGGTAGGTTCACTGTCCTTCTACCTCTTTCTGTAGATGCTCAAGACAGTCGCACGTGAACATTCGACCAGCTTGTCCTTTCAGAGATACTCGTTCACAGGCTCTGTGACATAATAATCTGCTCTTTGTTAAAGTCGCTTATCTCAATCAATTTCTCCATTTGCAGCCCATACCTTCTCTAGGATGATCCGCCGTCCGTGTCTGATCCGCTTCCATACTTTCGTCACCTTGTCACGTGCCCTGATCGCCACCAGGGGTCTCCCAATGTCGCGGTTGGCAGTGGTCATAATGTTTTGGCTTGTCAGTGTACCCGAAAGATATTCGTGACACACGGTTAACAGATTCAACATGGAGTAAAGTGGTTTCGTCGTCTTACACAGTGTACCACAAGTTAGTTAATCGATTTGGTCGTCCAAAGAGGGAGATATGTCCCTTCTTGCAAGTTTAAAAACAATTTTGGAGTTTTAGCTATACTTTATCCAAAGCAATGTATGATCTAAAGTGCTCTAAATTTAGAGTGTCCATACAGAACATTTTACGACGCAATATCTTTAATTGTATAACATCAGTCAATTAAATTTGATACAACGTAATAGCTATGTCTAATACCATAAACATCTACATCTACATCCATACTCCGCAAGCAACCTGACGGTGTGTGGCGGAGGGTACCTTGAGTACCTCTATCGGTTCTCCCTTCTATTCCAGTCTCGTATTGTTCGTGGAAAGAAGGATTGTCGGTATGCCTCTGTGCGGGCTCTAATCTCTCTGATTTTATCCTCATGGTCTCTTCGCGAGATATACGTAGGAGGGAGCAATATACTGCTTGACTCTTCGGTGAAGGTATGTTCTCGAAACTTTGACAAAAGCCCGTACCGAGCTACTGAGCGTCTCTCCTGCAGAGTCTTCCACTGGAGTTTATCTATCATCTCCGTAACTCTTTCGCGATTACTAAATGATCCTGTAACGAAGCGCGCTGCTCTCCTTTGGATCGTCTCTATATCTTCTATAAACCCTGTCTGGTACGGATCCCACACTGCTGAGCAGTATTCAAGCAGTGGGCGAACAAGCGTACTGTAACCTACTTCCTTTGTTTTCGGATTGCATTTCCTTAGGATTCTTCCAATGAATCTCAGTCTGGCATCTGCTTTACCGACGATCAACTTTATATGATCATTCCATTTTAAATCACTCCTAATGCGTACTCCCAGATAATTTATGGTATTAACTGCTTCCAGTTACTGATCTGCTATTTTGTAGCTAAATGATAAGGATCTATCTTTCTGTGATTCGCAGCACGTTACACTTGTCTACATTGAGATTCAATTGCCATTCCCTGCACCATGCGTCAATTCGCTGCAGATCCTCCTGCACTTCAGTACAATTTTCCAATGTTACAACCTCTCGATACACCACAGCATCATCTGCAAAAAGCCTCAGTGATATTCCGATGTCATCCACAAGGTCATTTATGTATATTGTGAATAGCAACGGTCCTATGACACTCCCCTGCGGCACACCTGAAATCACTCTTACTTCGGAGGACTTCTCTCCACTGAGAATGACATGCTGCGTCCTGTTATCTAGGAACTCCTCAATCCAATCACACAATTGGTCTGATAGTCCATATGCTCTTACTTTGTTCATTAAACGACTGTGGGGAACTGTATCGAACGCCTTGCGGAAGTCAAGAAACACGGCATCTACCTGTGAATCCGTGTCTATGGCCCTCTGAGTCTCGTGGACGAATAGCGTGAGCTGGGTTTCACATGACCGTCTTTTTCGAAACCCATGCTGATTCCTACAGAGTAGATTTCTAGTCTCCAGAAAAGTCATTATACTCGAACACAATACGTGTTCCAAAATTCTACAACTGATCGACGTTAGAGATATAGGTCTATAGTTCTGCACATCTGTTCGGCGTCCCTTCTTGAAAACGGGGATGACCTGTGCCCTTTTCCAATCCTTTGGAACGCTACGCTCTTCTAGAGACCTACAGTACACCGCTGCAAGAAGGGGGGCAAGTTCCTTCGCGTACTCTGTGTAAAATTGAACTGGTATCCCATCAGGTCCAGAGACCTTTCCTCTTTTGAGCGATTTTAATTGTTTCTCTATCCCTCTGTCGTCTATTTCGATATCTACCATTTTGTCATCTGTGCGGCAATCTAGAGAAGGAACTACAGTGCAATCTTCCTCTGTGAAACACCTTTGGAAAAAGACATTTAGTATTTCGGCCTTTAGTCTGTCATCCTCTGTTTCAGTACCATTTTGGTCACAGAGTGTCTGGACATTTTGTTTTGATCCACCTACCGCTTTGACATAAGACCAAAATTTCTTAGGATATTCTGCCAAGTCAGTACATAGAACTTTACTTTCGAATTCATTGAACGCCTCTCGCATAGACCTCCTCACACTACATTTCGCTTCGCGTAAATTTTGTTTGTCTGCAAGGCTTTGGCTATGTTTATGTTTACTGTGAAGTTCCCTTTGCTTCCGCAGCAGTTTTCTAACTCGGTTGTTGTACCACGGTGGCTCTTTTCCATCTCTTACGATCTTGCTTGGCACATACTCATCTAACGCATTATGTACGACGGTTTTGAACTTTGTCCACTGATCCTCAACACTATCCGTACTTGAGACAAAACTTTTGTTTTGAGCCAACAGGTACTCTGAAATCTGCTTTTTGTCACTTTTTATAAACAGAAAAATCTTCCTACCCTTTTTAATATTCCTATTTACGGCTGAAATCATCGATGCCGTAACCGCTTTATGATCGCTGATTCCCTGTTCTGCGTTAACTTTTTCAAATAGTTCGGGTCTGTTTGTCACCAGATGGTCTAATATGTTATCGCCACGAGTCGGTTCTCTGTTTAACTGCTCAAGGTAGTTTTCAGATAAATCACTTAAAAAAATTTCACTGGATTCTTTGTCCCTGCCACCCGTTATGAACGTCTGAGTCTCCCAGTCTATATAAAGATAAGTAGTACATCCAAGATATGATTTGGGACTAGAAAATCTAAAACATTCGACGTCATTACCAGTGTTTTCCAAAAAAAAACAACTGAGAAACGTTACAGAGAGAAAAAATGTGTACAGTGAATAATTGCGTCCACCATTGTCATAGAAGAACCTAAACATTTGTTAAAATGCCACTATCAGAAACGAATATCAGAGACTTAAATTACAATTGTTTTAGAGTCGTAACACTCGATTGCCTTCGAGTAATTTTGATCACAATTGACCTATGCAATACCTCGCAATATACCTCCAGTCAACTTCACAGAATATGTCACAAGTGACGCAACTTATTCGGTATCTTTGTTTCGGTTAGCCATAAAAGTTGCCTTACAAGACGTTCCTACACTCCTGGAAATGGAAAAAAGAACACATTGACACCGGTGTGTCAGACCCACCATACTTGCTCCGGACACTGCGAGAGGGCTGTACAAGCAATGATCACACGCACGGCACAGCGGACACACCAGGAACCGCGGTGTTGGCCGTCGAATGGCGCTAGCTGCGCAGCATTTGTGCACCGCCGCCGTCAGTGTCAGCCAGTTTGCCGTGGCATACGGAGCTCCATCGCAGTCTTTAACACTGGTAGCATGCCGCGACAGCGTGGACGTGAACCGTATGTGCAGTTGACGGACTTCGAACAAGGGCGTATAGTGGGCATGCGGGAGGCCGGGTGGACGTACCGCCGAATTGCTCAACACGTGGGGCGTGAAGTCTCCACAGTACATCGATGTTGTCGCCAGTGGTCGGCGGAAGGTACACGTGCCCGTCGACCTGGGACCGGACCACAGCGACGCACGGATGCACGCCAAGACCGTAGGATCCTACGCAGTGCCGTAGGCGACCGCACCGCCACTTCCCAGCAAATTAGGGACACTGTTGCTCCTGGGGTATCGGCGAGGACCATTCGCAACCGTCTCCATGAAGCTGGGCTACGGTCCCGCACACCGTTAGGCCGTCTTCCGCTCACGCCCCAACATCGTGCAGCCCGCCTCCAGTGGTGTCGCGACAGGCGTGAATGGAGGGACGAATGGAGACGTGTCGTCTTCAGCGATGAGAGTCGCTTCTGCCTTGGTGCCAATGATGGTCGTATGCGTGTTTGGCGCCGTGCAGGTGAGCGCCACAATCAGGACTGCATACGACCGAGGCACACAGGGCCAACACCCGGCATCATGGTGTGGGGAGCGATCTCCTACACTGGCCGTACACCACTGGTGATCGTCGAGGGGACACTGAATAGTGCACGGTACATCCAAACCGTCATCGAACCCATCGTTCTACCATTCCTAGACCGGCAAGGGAAATTGCTGTTCCAACAGGACAATGCACGTCCGCGTGTATCCCGTGCCACCCAACGTGCTCTAGAAGGTGTAAGCCAACTACCCTGGCCAGCAAGATCTCCGGATCTGTCCCCCATTGAGCATGTTTGGGACTGGATGAAGCGTCGTCTCACGCGGTCTGCACGTCCAGCACGAACGCTGGTCCAACTGAGGCGCCAGGTGGAAATGGCATGGCAAGCCGTTCCACAGGACTACATCCAGCATCTCTACGATCGTCTCCATGGGAGAATAGCCGCCTGCATTGCTGCGAAAGGTGGATATACACTGTACTAGTGCCGACATTGTGCATGCTCTGTTGCCTGTGTCTATGTGCCTGTGGTTCTGTCAGTGTGATCATGTGATGTATCTGACCCCAGGAATGTGTCAATAATGTTTCCCCTTCCCGGGCCAATGAATTCACGGTGTTCTTATTTCAATTTCCAGGAGTTTAGATACAATTCTGATAGATGAAGCCCACAGAACTCACGCAAAAGCAGAAATTTCATAGGCACTCGTCAAAATAGAGACCATTATCAAAACAATAACAGACAGCAACATAGTCAACATTGGCAAAATACAAGTAGATCAAGCCCACAGTCACATGTAGAGATAGTTGAAGCGAGACCGCCTAATCCGACCAACAATCAGCAGTCTGCAAGTAACATACAGCAATGACTCGCAATGCCGGCAGCTGAAGACATTATATAGACAGGACTGAAAACACGTATATATTCTGATTTCTCGAATACATACAATTTTTACTGAAAACGTACAGTTGGTGTCGAACCACAGTGGCATAACCCAAGGGAGTCCTCCATCTCCGCTGGTCTGGTATGCACTCCTCTGAGTCTGTCCACCTGCCAGTCTAGTTCCTGAATCTTCTCTCCAAATGCCTGTGTCAGACTCTCTGTACTCAAGTGTCCATATCTGAATGTATGTACCAAATGTCTGCTCTGAACTCCTGGCGAATGTTCTGTGCATGCCAAAAATTTCCAATCAGTCACCAGATATACCAACATTGGCCAGTGTATAATAGTATAATGATTTTCATCCTCCCTCTACTGGGTCCAAAAAACTCGTTTCTCAATCAACTTCTTAACTGCCCCTCTCAGTCTAAAAAGTGGAACTTAGGACCTATGTCACAGGCATTCTACCAATAACGGACTGTGCTTTTCCTACCACTTTTTGCCACTGTGGGGAAAAAAATACGAAAATAAGTCCTACTCTCTCGGCGTCAGCTTAGTGGGCCACAAGCCATACTTTAATGTCACAGTCATTGGTGCTTTTGGTACGCATTCTAAAGACGTTATCTACAGCCAGAGCCTATGCTTTTGCATAACCAGAGATACCGACAGCGTTTCTCTGAAATCCCTCACACCTCCGGGCAAATTTTCCTCGGTAATCTGAAAGCGCGTTCGTCAGCCCACAGGTTAGACTGGGAGGGACAGTGGAAGTGTGTTTTTAAAACTGTGTCTGCGCTCTGTGTATTGTCCTCGCCCTTGCGGTCTGCGACACTGCGCCAGCATGAGGGCTGCCCGGCCCAACCACACAAAGCTCCATTCTCGCCTTCCCCCTTGGCCGTGGAATTACTGTCTCGCTAGTAAAGACAGTGCCTCCTACGAATCACGACACTCACGCTCGATGCAGACCTCGTTCTCCCTAGCGTTCACTCGTCCGTGACGACATCTTGTCCACCTCTATACGTCATTATATGGCATGCAAGTAATCCCATCAGAACAATAAAGCACACAGAGTTAGTACTGCCAGTGAAATCACTGGACACACATCAAAAAAGGTTTTGCATCACCCTGATTCCCAGAACTCCTGAAGACAGACGTTGACGGTGGATATTGTATCACAGACACAGTCCCTTTGACTGTGCAGATATGTTAATAAACCCGCCCAAAGATGTAAACAAGCATGCATGGGCAGCGCCTATTAGACGGAGGGTGTCCGACATCCGATTAGTTCCAGTCATTCCACCAGGAAGGAGGTACACTGCTCGTGTTGTCTGCAGTTCAACCATGTCTAGACGGCCAATACTGCGTTGCGATCGAGTGCGCGTCCACATTGTTACTTTGTGCCAGAAAGGGCTCTCAACAAGGGAAGTCTTCAAATGGATCAAATGGCTCTGAGCACTATGGGACTCAACATCTTGGTCATAAGTCCCCTAGAACTTAGAACTACTTAAACCAAACTAACCTAAGGACATCACACACACCCATGCCCGAGGCAGGATTCGAACCTGCGACCGTAGCAGTCCCTCGGTTCCGGTCTGCAGCGCCAGAAACGCACGGCCACCGCGGCCGGCAAGGGAAGTGTCCAGGCGCCTCGGAGTGAACCGAAGCGATGTTGTTCGGACATGGATGAGATACAGAGAGACAGGAACTGTCGATGACATGCCTCGCTCAAGTCGCTCAAGGGCTACTACTGCAGAGGATGACCGCTACATGCGGATTATGCTCGGAGGAACCCTGACAGCAACGCCACCATGTTGAATACAGCTTTTCGTGCAGCCCCAGGACGTCGTGTTACGACTAAAACTTTGCGCAATAGGCTGAATGATGCGCATATTCACTCCAGAGGTCCATGGTGAGGTCCATCTTAGCAACCACGACGCCGTGCAACGCGGTACAGAGGGGCCCAACAACGTACCGAATGGACCGCTCAGGATTGGCATGACATTCCCTTACTGCCTTCAACCAGACAATCGTCGGAGACCTGTTTGGAGGCAACCCGGACAGGCCCAACGCACACACTGTCCAGCGAGTGCAGCAAGGTGGAGATTCCCTGCTGTTTTGTGGGGGCATTATGTGGGGCCAACATACGCCGCTGGTGGTCATGGAAGGCGCCGTAACGGCGGTACGATACGTGATGCAATCCTCCGACCGATAGTGCAACCATATCGGAAGCATATTGGCGAGGCATTCTTCTTCATGGACGACAATTCGCGCCCCCATCGTGCACATCTTGTGAATGACTTCCTTCGTTGTTGTTGTTGTGCTCTTCAGTCCTGAGACTGGTTTGATGCAGCTCTCCATGCTACTCTATCCTGTGCAAGCTTCTTCATCTCCCAGTACCTACTGCAACCTACATCCTTCTGAATCTGCTTAGTGTATTCATCTCTTGGTCTCCCCCTACGATTTTTACCCTCCACGCTGCCCTCCAATACTAAATTGGTGATCCCTTGATGCCTCAGAACATGCCCTACCAACCGATCCCTTCTTCTGGTCAAGTTGTGCCACAAACTTCTCTTCTCCCCAATCCTATTCAATACTTCCTCATTAGTTATGTGATCTACCCATCTAATCTTCAGCATTCTTCTGTAGCACCACATTTCGAAAACTTCTATTCTCTTCTTGTCCAAACTATTTACCGTCCATGTTTCACTTCCATACATGGCTACACTCCAGACAAATACTTTCAGAAATGACTTCCTGAGACTTAAATCTATACTCGATGTTAATAAATTTCTCTTCTTCAGAAACACTTTCCTTGCCATTGCCAGTCTACATTTTATATCCTCTCTACTTCGACCATCATCAGTTATTTTGCTCCCCAAATAGCAAAACTCCTTTACTACTTTAAGTGTCTCATTTCCTAATCTAATACCCTCAACATCACCCGACTTAATTCGACTACATTCCATTATCCTCGTTTTGCTTTTGTTGATGTTCATCTTATATCCTCCTTTCAAGACACCATCCATTCCGTTCAACTGCTCTTCCAAGTCCTTTGCTGTCTCTGACAGAATTACAATGTCATCGGCGAACCTCAAAGTTTTTATTTCTTCACCATGGATTTTAATACCTACTCCGAATTTTTCTTTTGTTTCCTTTACTGCTTGCTCAATATACAGATTGAATAACATCGGGGAGAGGCTACAACCCTGTCTTACTCCCTTCCCAACCACTGCTTCTCTTTCATGTCCCTCGACTCTTATAACTGCCATCTGGTTTCTGTACAAATTGTAAATAGCCTTTCGCTCCCTGTATTTTACCCCTGCCACTTTTAAAATTTGAAAGAGAGTATTCCCGTCAACATTGTCAAAAGCTTTCTCCAAGTCTACAAATGCTAGAAACGTAGGTTTGCCTTTCCTTAATCTTTCTTCTAAGATAAGTCGTAAGGTCAGTATTGCCTCACGTGTTCCAGTATTTCTACGGAATCCAAACTGATCTTCCCCGAGGTCGGCTTCTACTAGTTTTTCCATTCGTCTGTAAAGAATTCGTGTTAGTATTTTGCAGCTGTGGCTTATTAAACTGATTGT
This sequence comes from Schistocerca cancellata, assembly GCF_023864275.1. Lineage (NCBI taxonomy): Eukaryota > Metazoa > Arthropoda > Insecta > Orthoptera > Acrididae > Schistocerca > Schistocerca cancellata. Next base: position 913,258,578 of record NC_064629.1, read on the forward strand.
TCGGTAATTTTCACATCTGTCAACACCCGCTTTGTTTGGGATTGGAATTATTATATTCTTCCTGAAGTCTGAGGGTACCTCGCGTGTTTCATACATCTTGCTCACCAGATGGTAGAGTTTTGTCAGGACTGGCTCTCCCAAGGCCGTCAGTAGTTCCAATGGAATGTTGTCTACTCCGGGAGCCTTGTTTCGACTCAGGTCTTTCAGTGCTCTGTCAAACTCTTCACGCAGTATCGTATCTCCCATTTCATCTTCATCTACATCCTCTTCCATTTCCATGACTTCCTTCAGGATAACGATATCACTCGACTAGAGTGGCCAACATGTTCTCCAGACATGAACCCTATCGAACATGCGTGGGATGGATTAAAATGGACGATGTGACCCACCAACCACTCTGAGGGATGTACGCCGAATCGCCGTTGAGGAGTGAAACAATCTGGACCAAGAGTGCCATAATGAACTTGTGGATAGTATGCCACGACGACTACAGGCATGCATCAATGCAAGAAGGCGTGCTACGGGGTATTGGAGGTACCGGTGTGTACCGCACTCTGGACAAGCACCTCTGAAGGTCTCGCTGTGTGGTGGTACAACATGAAATGTGTGGTTTTCATGAGCAATAAAAAGAGCGGAAATGATGTTTATGTTGATCTCTATTCCAATTTTCTGTACAGGTTCCGGAACACTCGGAACCGAGGTGATGCTAAAGTTTTTTTGATGTGTGTATTATCTGTACTCAGTTTCCAAGTTTCCAAGTACAATTGACGCATGTAATTATTTCTAACATACTAATCCGTTACCGTTTACATGGGTGAGGTGTGAACAGCTGCAACTGTTATCCACCTCTCAAGTGGTAAACGTGCTTCATTTTCTTTGTTAATGTTTTTTTTTATTTACAGAGTTCGTACGTCTTTACGTATACCTGTTTCGTATGCTGCATAGATATAGTAATCATTTGCACATCCAAGCATGTAGCACACTTCATGCCAATTTGGTCTGTTTACATTCCGCCGTCGTATTGTTGCAATTTTAAGGGACAGCAGTGTAGAATCAGTCACAGGTGTAACAATTTCGCTCCTTTTATTATCACCACTTACACACGCAGGAATTATACAAGCTATTCAGACAGAATGTTTTATACAGTACATGCAAGTTGTGAGGCATGCAGCATAAAAGATTTTCACTTTACACTGTTACGTTAGTTTTCTTTTTCAATTTTTGGTTATGTAATTTTTTACGTGAACCATAGAGTACATATCCATTGTCAGAGTGTGACCAGACTATTGGTCTGTATGTCATAATCTGTTCTTACAACGACATCTGTATTCCAGAGGCTACCATAGTACGAGGCGTACGAGGAAAAAAAGCCGCACATACGTCACGTAGGTGGACCAAGCTCAATCAACTCAGCAGACAAACTGCGTTTCTACACGTGTTAACTCGTAACTAGGTGTGTATGTGCAAACCAAAATTGCATCTTCTACTGGAATCCACTATTACGGAATCCTACTGTTATTAGTCCTACAATGATAAGAAGTCCATAGGCCTACTAATAATTTATTACGGCTGTACTGGGTACAATACAATTAAAATCATACCAAAATGATTATCAGTTGCATAAGGCACCACATCTTCTACGAAATGAGCACTGTTACGCTGATGAGACTAAATGCTATAAACAAGCCGTTATACCTTTTATGTAGAGAACTCATTTTAAATTTTGTTGTACGACTAGTAAGACTTCATAAAAGCAGATTCCAGTAGAAGATGCAATTCTCGTTAGTACGTACACAACCAGTTGTGAGTTAACAGGTTTAGAAACGCATTTTGCCCGCTGAGTTAAGCGAGCGAGCGAGCTCAGGCCTTTGTGGCGTACGCGCCACGGCCTGTCTTGCTCGTCGGCCTCGCCTTAGTATATGTGACGTAGGCTGTTCCCTTTCTTATTCTATTAAAAAAAAAACTTACGCCGGAAAACTGACTTTCTATAGGCTTCCGTGTGAGCTTGAATCATTGTTGTGCAGTCCGCTCCCCGTTTCTACCCGAACGTGACGAGGAGAATATCCATCGGCTGAAGACTGTATCAATAGCTTGGACGAACTCTGACACGTGTCTCCTACAAAACACGCGGGGCAACCTGGAGAATCACAACAACAGCAGTAAAAACGATGGTGGTTATAACTAGTGGAATATGAAGTTTGAGGACAGTTGCAGTTTGGAGGGAGCGAGACAGGGTGAGAGAGGCGCAATTTGCGGGCTCCCGCGGCGCAGCGTTGCACGTCGGACGCACGCCGACCCCCCACCAGTCGCTTTGTGCATCGCCCGCGGGCACAGCTGCCGGCCTCCCTGCCTATGCTCCAGCTACTCTGCCTGGCACGTAGGGAGCAATTGCATGTGACATGAAAGGTGGATCTATTATGAGCGCAATAAAGCTCTCATCAGCCCGAAGGTTATTTAGAACGTCACAGCGATTTAATAGTTGTGTTATTATTGGAGGTGGTATGACATTACCTTCCTCTGACCTTTCAAATCAGCTACGCACCCAGCGGAAAGAGGACCTACCATTTGTTGTTAGTCAAAACCACCGTGCTAATTTGAATTTTTCGTCTTAACACATACTGCTAGAAATAAAAGGAGTAATATCGAAATAGACGACAGAGGGATAGAGAAGCAATTAAAATCGCTCAAAAGAGGAAAGGCCGCTGGACCTGATGGGATACCAGTTCGATTTTACACAGAGTACGCGAAGGAACTTGCCCCCCTTCTTGCAACGGTGTACCGTAGGTCTCTAGACCGAGCGAGGTGGCGCAGTGGTTAGCACACTGGACTGGCATTCGGTAGGACGACGGTTCAATCCTGCGTCCGGCCATCCTAATTTAGGTTTTCCGTGATTTCCCTAAATCTCTCGAGGCAAATGCCGGGATGGTTCCTTTCAAAGGGCACAGCCGACTTCCTTCCCCGTCCTTCCCTAATCCGATGAGACCGATGACCTCGCTGTCTGGTCTCCTTCCCCAACACAACCAACCAACCGTAGGTCTCTAGAAGAGCGTAGCGTTCCAAAGGATTGGAAAAGGGCACAGGTCATCCCCGTTTTCAAGAAGGGACGTCGAACAGATATAGACCTATATCTCTAACGTCGATCAGTTCCAGAATTTTGGAACACGCATTATGTTCGAGTATAATGACATTTCTGGAAACTAGAAATCTATTCTGTAGGAATCAGCATGGATTTCGAAAAAGACGATCGTGTGAAACCCAGCTCGCGCTATTCGTCTACGAGACTCAGAGGGCCATAGACACGGGTTCCCAGGTAGATGGCGTGTTTCTTGACTTCCGCAAGCCGTTCGATACAGTTCCCCACAGTCGTTTAATGAACAAAGTAAGAGAATATGGACTATGAGACCAATTGTGTGATTGGATTGAAGAGTTACTAGGTAACAGAACGCAGCATGTCATTCTCAATGGAGAGAAGTCTTCCGAAGTAAGAGTGATTTCAGGTGTGCCGCAGTGGAGTCTCGTAGGACCGTTTCTATTCACAATATATATAAATGACCTTGTGGATAACATCGGAAATTCACTGAGGCTTTTTGCGGATGATGCTGTGGTGTATCGAGAGGTTGTAACATTGAAAAATTGTACTGAAATGCAGGAGGATCTTCAGCGAATTGAAGCATGGTGCAGGGAATGGCAATTGAATCTCAATGTAGACAAGTGTAATGTGCTGCGAATACATAGAAAGAAAGATCCCATATCATTTAGCTACAATATAGCAGGTCAGCAACTGGAAGCAGTTAATTCCATAAATTATCTGGGAGTACGCACTAGGAGTGATTTAAAATGGAATGATCATATAAAGTTGATCGTCGGTAAGGCAGATGCCAGACTGAGATTCATTGGAAGAATCCTAAGGAAATGCAATCCGAAAACAAAGGAAGTAGGCTACAGTACGCTTGTTCGCCCACTGCTTGAATACTGCTCAGCAGTGTGGGATCCGTACCAGACAGGGTTGATAGAAGAGATAGAGAAGATCCAACGGAGAGCAGCGCGCTTCTTTACAGGATCATTTAGTAATCACGAAAACGTTACGGAGATGATAGATAAACTCCAGTGGAAGACTCTGCAGGAGAGACGCTCAGTAGCTCGGTACGGGCTTTTGTTGAAGTTTCGAGAATATACCTTCGCCGAGGACTCAAGCAGTACATTGCTCCCTCCTACGTATATCTCGCGAAGAGACCATGAGGATAAAATCAGAGAGATTAGAGCCCACACAGAGGCATACCGAGAATCCTTCTTTCCACGAACAATACGAGACTGGAATAGAAGGGAAAACCGATAGAGGTACTAAAGGTACCCTCCGCCACACACCGTCAGCTGGCTTGCGGAGTATGGATGTAGATGTAGATGTAGATGTAGATAGTGACTATCGGACTTGCCACGGATGCAACCGAGTTCCATTGGATCTGTAGTCCAGTACTTAACGTGCAACCAACGAGTCACACTTTTACCATAGCACTGCAGCATAACATTACCTCGTGCAAATCAACGCCTCTTCAATCTTCTTGCTTGGTCTGCATGTAGCACACCGCTACACGTTCGACATTATACTGTGGCGAATTTCTTTGCCTCCTAGCTTCCCGAAATAACACCGTTTCGGATCTTGGACCCATGAGGCCAGAGGATACCATCGCAGAAAAGCGTAAGTTGGTGATCGGTAGATGAACTCGGGATCTTAAGATACCAGCCCGCATCTCGTGGTCGTGCGGTAGCGTTCTCGCTTCCCACGCCCGGGTTCCCGGGTTCGATTCCCGGCGGGGTCAGGGATTTTCTCTGCCTCGTGATGGCTGGGTGTTGTGTGCTGTCCTTAGGTTAGTTAGGTTTAAGTAGTTCTAAGTTCTAGGGGACTTATGACCACAGCAGTTGAAACCCATAGTGCTCAGAGCCATTTTTGATCTTAAGATCAGTACCGCGAAATTCTGAACACACGTTTTTCATCAATAAAGAAGTTATCACTCCTTTCTTTCACTATTACGGAATTTAATTCTGTAGAAGCAAACAAAGAATCCTGTAGTTATTCGTTAGATTTTTACGGTATATCGACTCGCGACAAAGGAAACCGGGAAATGCTTTGTAGGTCAGGGTATAAGAGATTATAAAATGAATATTTCTTTCTGCAACGGAGAACGTGCTGGTCTCGAAGGGGAGTGTGGGCTGGTCTCTAAGATCGAGACAGATTAAAACTATGTCTGGCCGTAACTTTAATCTGGAAGCTTACTTTTCAACTAAATACCTAGGAATTACAATTAAGAACAATTTCAGATGGAACGGTTACATAGATAACGTTCTGGAGAAGGAATACCAAAGACTTCTTTGTATTGACAGAACGCTTAGTAGATGCAACAATTGTACTAAAGAGACTGCCTACACAGCGCTTGTTCGTCCTCTGCTAGAGGACTTTTGGACAGTATGGGATTCTTACCAGATTGGATTAACGGAGGACATCGAAAAAGTTAAAAGGAGAGCTGCTCGCCTTGTTTTATCACGAAATAAATGAGACAGTGATGTGCTAGTTGGGGTGGCAAGTACTAAACCGAAGGCAGTTTTCGTCACAGCGAGAACTTTTCACGAAATTTCAGTCTCCTACTTTCTCCTACGAATGTGAAAACATTCTTCTCACACACAACTACATACATAAAAGACCATTGTAATAAAACAAGAGGAATCGGAGCTCGTACGGAAAGTCTGAAGTATTCAGTTTTTCCAAGTGCCGTTAGAGAGCGGAACGATAGGGAAATAGTCTGTAGGCGGTTCGATAAACCCTTTGCCTTATGTAGATGAAGATGTTGGCTAATGCTCTTAGGACTGAACTCCTCACACTATCCTTTCTGCCAGTGTCTCGCTTCTTCATTCCAAGCTTCCCAGGAGCTCTGATTCATGCTTTGCTAGACGAGCATTGGCCGCAAAAGGCAGGCTTCCTAATTCGAGTCGGGAACACTGCCTTAATCTGCCTCGAAGTTAAAGATTAAGTTAGGTAAGTCCCATACGGATTGTTTCTCCTTTTCTCTGATAGATACACGTAAGATATAGACAAAAAATTATTGAGTTATTATTATGTACAGGTCCCTTTGTGTCTAATTAACGAGATTCAAAAGTTTCGACTGACTGCACTCAATGTTGCATATGAACATGCGCAGCTCGTGCTTACACATTTCATTGCAGTGCCACTGTTCCTCTTCACTTATTCTTTCCATCGTGGTTTTGATATTTGTAGGCGGTGAGATATGAAGTTAAGGATCTGAAAGTCGCTTCATAACGATGCGGCCATGAAATTTCTGAGGAACGATTCCAATGAACCCAGAATGCTCGTGTGCTCTTCTTATTGGTACAAGAGTCACTCTGCTTGCCACGAACTTGCCTGTTGTTGCGTGCAATATTCGCCCTTTTAAAGGCACTCCTGTCTCTTCCGGAGAGTGAACTGTTAAAGATCTGCACAGTAATCAATTAGACTTTCAAGTTTCGCTCATCCATTCTGTTCACTGACACCATCATTTGGTTGCAAGTATGTCAAATGGCCTCTCTTTCTGTGCATTGGAACCGTTACCCAACAACGCCTTTCGATTGGAGCTCCCGCGGCTTGCTGTATCAGTGAGGTGTACGGCAACAAGCCCGTTGTTGGTGGGCACTGCATCGTCATACTTCATACCATGTTGCTGTCAATGCGAATGGAATCATGGATTCTGTCACCTGCTGCCAAACCTGCTTCCCGATTCTATCAGGAAAATTAAATTTCACCTTATTCTTATTGTATCGCCTTTTAGTTCTCTGTACCGCTTAATACAGTTTTCTGTCAGTGTTTTTCTTTATCACTTGGCCCCTTTAGGTAAAGTATTCTTTCTGGTGCATCATCTTGGGTGGTATTTGCGTAATCTTTATGCATGCTTATTCCTAACCTGAGCTGTAGAGATTCATTACAGTCGCCATAGGATTCCTTCCGACGATGTTGGGTCCTCGTAAAACAACAAATTTTCGCTGAACGTCGACTATACGTATTTCTCTCTCGATCTCTTCCAGACAGCAGTTGGTGGGCTTTACTTTAAATATCTACCATCTCCACATGGTTTCTTCTATTGCCCTGGAGAACTGCTGTAACGCGATGATAATCTGCAATAGCAAACGTCTCTATAAGAAAAAAAGGCATTTAGCTTACGGAGTATTAACTTCCTTATCGTCTGCACAGTCAGTCACTAGTTCCTATTCGCAATTTTCATTAGGGACCCTTTCATCTGAAGCTCCAGAGACTTGTGCTGGTCGACCAATCGTTTCCTCGTTAGCGGTGCATTATTACAAAAATACTGCCAGCCTCTGTACAGAACATGATAGAGAGTACGTCGCACCAATATGGTCAGTATTTTTTCTTATCCAATGCATGTGATGAGCGAGAGTAAAACGACTGTATATATGACTCTGTTCGCACATCAATCTCTCTCGGCGTTCTCCCACGATTGCTACTAGAGAGATACGTAGGCGGCACCATAATGGTTGCAAAGTCTTCTTCAAATAAACGGTTCTCTAAATTTCCCCAGCAAGATTCCGCGGTCTTACGTCGTCTTTTTCTTTTCTTTTTTTTTTTTTTTCAGCGATTCCGATTTAAGTTCTCCGAGCGTTTCTGTTACATTTCCGTATGGAATATACTGACCTGTTACAAACCTCGCAGTGCCTCACTGAATTCGCTCGATTTCTGTTGCCATGGCTACTTGATAACGATTTCAAAGACAGAAAAATATTCTAGAATTGGCCACACAAGAATCTTTTATTCACTTTCATTTACAGATGCACAGCACTTTCTCAAGTCTCTTCTAAGAAATCCAAGTTTCCCATTTGCGTTTTCTAATACTTAATCTTTTCTAATACTTAATCTTTTCTAATACTTAATCTTGTAGCTGAATGCTAGATTGTTTGCTCTCTTTGTTATAGATATTCTCTTACAGTTACGCACGTTTAAAGACAGCTGCCAGTCATTACAGCAAATGTGCATATTTTTCCTAATATTACTGAAATTCCTTATGATTGTCCAGCGACAATAATTTCTTGTACAAATTAAAGCAATGAAAGAAATATGTTTATTTTGTAATACAGGTACTGCCGATGATGGGCAAAGCACAAAAAGAGCCAGATAAAAACCTACTGCCAATAAGCAGCTTTCATCAAACAATTAAATATTAATTCGATATACTTACAATTTCCAGAAACTACAAATCACCAACTGCGCAACAGATCCTTATTACTCGCAGAGAGTACAAAAGGAGCTTTTCTCTCATACCAGAAGGAGCGATCACAATTAATAAGTAATACCGAAGATATTAAAGTTGCTACACCAAGAAGAAATGCAGATGATAAACGGGTATTCATTGGACAAATATATTATACTAAAACTGACATGTGATTACAAATGATTCAAATGGCTCTGAGCGCCATGGGACTTAACATCTGAGGTCATCAGGCCCCTAGACTTAGAACTACTGAAACCTAACTAACCTAAGGACATCACACACACCCATGCCCGAGGCAGGATTCGAACCTGTGACCGTAGCAGCAGCGAGGTTCCAGACTGAAGCGCCTAGAACAGCACGGCCACAACAGCAGGCACATGTGATTACATTTTCACGCAATTTGGGTGCATAGATCCTGAGAAATCAGTACCCAGAACAACCACCTCTGGCCGTAATAGCGGTCTTGATACGCCTGGATATTGAGTCAAACAGAGCTTGGATGGCGTGTACAGGTACAGCTGCCCATGCAGCTTCAACACGATACCACAGTTCATCAAGAGTAGTGATTGGCATACTGTGATGAGCCAGTTGCTCGGCCACCATTAACCAGACGTTTTCAGTTGGTGAGAGCTCTGGAGAATGTGGTGGCCAGGGCAGCAATCGAACATTTTCTGTATCCAGAAAAGCTCGTACAGGACATGCAACATGCGGTCGTGCATTATCCTGCTGAAATGTACGGTTTCGCAGTAATCGAATGAAGGGTAGTGCCACGGGTCGTAACACATCTGAAATGTAATGTCCACTCTTCAAAGTGCCGTCAGTACGAACAAGAGGTGACCGAGACGTGTAACCAACAGCACCCCATACCATCACGTCGGGTGATACGCCAGTATGGCGATGACGAATACACGCTTACAATGTGCGTTCACAGCGATAACGCCAAACACGGATGCGACCATCATTATGCTGTAAACAGAACCTGGATACATCTATTCGTGCACCCACGTCCGTCGTTGAGTACACCATCGCAGGCGCTCCTGTCTGTAATGCAGCGCCAAGGGTAACCGCAGCCATGGTCTCCGAGCTGATAGTCCAAGATGCTACAAACGTCGTCGAATTGTTCGTGCAGATGGTTCTTGTCTTGCAAACGTCCCCATGTGTTGGCTCAGGGATCAAGACGTGGCTGCACGATCCGTTACAGCCATACGGATGAGATACCTGTCATCTCAACTGCTAGTGATACGAGGCCGTTGGGATCCAGCACGGCGCTCCGTATTACCCTCCCGAACCCACCGAGTCCATATTCTGATAACAGTCATTGGATCTCGACCAACGTGAGCAGCAATGTCGCGATACGATAAACCGCAGTCGCGATAGGCTACAATCCGACCTTTATCAAAGTCGGAAACGTGATGGTACGCATTTCCCCTCCTTACACGAGGCATCACAACAACGTTTCACCAGGCAACGTTGTGTATGAGAAATCGGTTGGAAACTTACCTCAAGTCAGCACGTTGTAGGTGTCGCCACCGGCGCCAACCTTGTGTGAATGCTCTGAAAAGCTAATCATCTGCATATCACAGCATCTTCTTCCTGTTGGTTAAATTTCGCGTCTGTAGCACGTCATCTTCGTGGTGTAGCAATGTTAATGGCCAGTAGTGTATGTTTCAATAAAAAATGTCTCTCCAATCAACTAACGCCAGAATATACCTACATTTGTGAATATAAAAACAACGACAAAGTTTCTAGGTTTGTGAAACAAAAAGTAAAGTGATGTTGATAAACGCAGAGGTCTGAGACTAATATTGAAAGCAAGACTTCGTAAAGAATAAACTATATTCGGCACAATTGAGAAAAGGAGAACAACTACAAAATAATATGTTTGACATAATTACGAAAACGACTAAGGATTATGGCAAGAATGAAAATCAGAAAACTAAACTTAGGCTTAAGAAAAATCTTAATGCATTAGTCCAAATTATAATTACAACAAAACAGAAGTAGAATGTGACCCAAAATTAAAATTTTTCGATAGAGTAAAAACTTAACCATAAACACAATTCTATATTTAGGGAATAGATTTATCACAGGAATGCCTAGTTTATAACTTACAAAATAAATCAGTTCACAGCAATACAGGAAATATTACCCCAAATGTAAAAAAAGCAGTTGATACAACTGGGCTTGCTACTGTAGAACAAACGTACATTACAGGAAACACACAAAAAACGATTAGAAGACAAAATTATTACAGATAAAATACTAAGCGACACTATAGGTATATTTTGTGGAAAAATGCAAACAAACATTGCTATAATACTCAAAGCAAAGCACACTGAAACGCCAAAGAAAAGTGGTAGAGGCATGCGTATTCAAATACGAAGATATGTAAACAGGCAGAATAAGGCACTGCGGTCTGCAACTAATTGTCTGGCGCAGTTGTTAGATCGGTTGCTGCTGCTACCATGGCAGGTTATCAAGATTTAAGTGAGTTTGAACGTGGTGTTATAGTCGGCGCAAGAGGCAATGGGACATATCTCCTACGTGGCGGTGAAGTGGGGATTTTCCTGTACGACCATTTCACGAGTGTAACGTGAATATCAGGAATCTGGTAAAACATCAAATCTCCGACATCGCTGTGGCCGGAAAAAGATCCTGCAAGAACGGGGCCAACGACGATTGAAGAGAATCGTTCAACGTGACAGAATTGCAGTCCTTCCACAAATTACTGCAGATATCTATACGGGGCCATCAACAAGTGTCGGCGTGTGAACCATTCAACGCAACAACATCGATGTGGGTTTTCGGAGCCGAAGTCCCACTCATGTACCCTTGATGACTGGCCGACACAAAGCTTTAAGCCTCACCTGGGCCTGTCAAAACCGACATTGGACTTTTGATGATTGAAAACATGTTGCCTGGTCGGGCGAGTCTCGTTTCAAATTGTATCGACTGGATGGACGTGTGCGGGTACGGAGACAACCTCTCGAATCCATGGACCCTGCATGTCAGCAGGGGACTGTTCAAGCTGGTGAAGGCTCTGTAATGGTGTGGGGTGGGTGCAGTTGGAGAGCCATGGGACCTCTAATACGTCTAGATACGACTCAGACAGGTGACACGTACGTAAGCATTCTGTCTGATAATCTGCATCCATTCATGTCCATTGTGCATCCCGATGGATTTGGGCAATTCCAGCAGGACAGTGCGTCACTCCACACGTCCATAACTGCTACAGAATGGCTCGAGGAACACTCTTCTGAGTTTGAAGACTTCCGCTGAACACCAAAATTCCCAGACATGAACATTATTGAGCATATCTGGGATGCCCCGTAACCTGCTGTTCAGAAGAGATCTTCAACCCCCCGTACTCTTACGGTGAACCAGTTTCTTGGGATGTTCATCGTAAGGGCGCTAATTACCATCTCTCACACAAACTTCATAAATATAATCTTAGAATTTTCAGAAAGAAACAAATTACCGCAAAAGAAAACACCACAATCAATCCATTCCAAGCCTTAATTATAAAAGTCCTGAATAAAACCGATTTTCCATAGGTAAAAGAGAAAATAACATGCTAACTCATGATAAATCCATCGGCACCGAAATTACGTTCCGATCCGAAGCTCCACAAAGCAGACAGCCCCTTCGGTATAATGGCACTCAATCAACTTCCTTAGGAAGAAGTTAAATTGTCACTCGAAACTACGAAAAATAAGCATTAGACAGTAGAGAACTCTAGCGGCCTGACACAACACTTTAAAAATGTTCGTGTCTCAGAAAACGCAAAATTTATATTCTCAGGCATAACCTATATGTACAGTAACATACCACTTAATGAAACTGTAAAAACTGTCGATCATAAGTTACATGCACATGGTAAAATGTTCAGAATCAGAAAAAAACAAATTATTACTTAATTTAGACTTACATTCCACCATAAAAATTTAAGATAAGAAACCATTTATATACGAGTATAAAAACAAAGTTTATTATTGGAAAATTATCTTGCAGGTACAGTAGCTACTATTTTTCTTCACTATACTGGCAACAAGTTTTCTTAAAAACCATCCAAAATAGACTAATCAAATTCAATACCAACGCAGATATGTGGAGGATACATTAATTTTATTTGAAGGAGCAGAAAATGAAATAGACATCTTCCATTCACATTGGAATAGCCATTATAAAAGAGTCAAATACACAGCAGCACATGAACAGGATGGTAAAACAGATTTTCTACATCTCAAAATCAAAATAATTAGACCAATACACAAATTCTACATCTACTGAAAGCAGGCAACAAAATAATACATAATAGCTGTTGTCATCTGAGAGCACACGAAGAAGCATATTTCATATTCTGTGTACAGTGACTAATAAAAGTCGCGTGCGATTAGCCGAGCGGTCTTAGGCGCTGCAGTCATGGACTGTGCGGTTGGTCTCGGCGCAGGTTCGAGTCCTCCCTCGGGCATGGGTGTGTGTGTTTGTCCTTAGGATAATTTAAGTTAAGTAGTGTGTAAGCTTAGGGACTGGTGACCTTAGCAGTTAAGTCCCATACGATTTTACACATATTTTTTTGACTAAGAAAATATTCACTGAGCAAAGAAAGCATAACATGTGAATTAAAAGAACTAAGGAGAATAGGAAAAAATGATTACAACCTCACCATATTCGACAAAATTTTTACCAGAAAACTACACACATATAAAAAGAAAATAAGAAACAGGATTACCTTCACAAGGACAAATTGTAATAATAATGCACACCATACCATATTTGCAAAAATCTCAGTTAAAATCAGAGTTGCACTTCTGAAAACTAACTTAATAATAAACTTCAGAACACACTGTCATAACATAGAACAGTCCATTAAATTTGCACATTGAAGTATTTATATCTGTGAAAAAATTTTCATAGGACAAATTGGACGATATTTAAAAATGAAATTTGAGATGCACCCGACCAAGACTGGCGTAAACCTATCTTCATTTAGTAGAGATGTAAAAGAATACAACGACACAGCCAGTGACGTAACACAATGCCTATTAGTTTTAAACATTGTGGAAAACGCCTGCTTACAAAATATGTTGGAAGAAATAGAAATTTTACGCAAATATAATGGACAATACCGACATCATATTAAATGAAAAGACTGATGTAAAAACAAATAATTCGTGAAAAGTTTCACTAGTCTTCTTTAATATCAACAGATTTCTTTCCTCTGCTGACAGAGATAATACAATTAGAAGTAGGATTACTTATATTGTATGGTACAGTACGTAACAAGAAATAATCTTAGTATGTAATGCAACGGCCAGTGATGACTCTGTATATTTTCGTGAGAAATATTTCATGCAGCGAAATATTTTATGCAGATTGATTTTATGTACATTGAGACGATACATCCCGAAAATACCTATGAAAAGCTTGAAATACAGACATGGCCGTGCACGCGCATCCTGTCATAATGCTGGCAGGTGAGTGAGCGCATGGTTTGACAGTTGTGGGGCCATGCTAGGCCTGGCGAGCTCTGTGACGGTCAGTAGGTAGTGGCGGAGCTCCAAGGATGACAAATCCTGACTGCAGTCAGCGAGCCAGATGGCAAATCCCGACCGTTTGAAATAACTACAGAGAGTAGCCGCCATGGACGAACAACCTAAATAAAGAAAATAAAATATGCAAACTCTAAATAAAAGTTAAAATAGTGACAGAGAAACCCAGCACATGGTTTTAAAGAAAAAGACTACGAGATTTCACTACGAGATTTCGTTTAAAGGTTATTAAGTGTTAAGTGTTTAGGATATAACGAGTTCTTTAAAAATTAATAACTCACTAACTCCATAAGCGAATCAGATAAACCTAGTGTCAATGGACAGGGCTCAGTGAGCGCTATGGAACTTTCGTAATACTTTTCTGTGGCTATTCCGTATTTCAAATTACAGAGCAGAATGTATATAACCGGCATGTAAAAGCAAATTTTCTAACAAATAATACACGGAGCAGTGAAAGTATCAGCATCATTAGTAAACAGAGATACGGCAGTGATTAGTTTAATTGTTTAATATTTATTAGCGGTATAGTGCTGATGAAGCTGATGAAATAAACATCCAAATTCGTGTGTAATATGTCTAAATAACGTTAAAGTTATATTTTGTATATGTTTTCAAGAGCCGGAAATACTTGAGTTGACTTACGCTCACAGCGAGTCTATATGTATTGGCGGCTACTTTCGGGCGACTATACTCGGGTTTCGCCGTTCAGCTGGAGTGAAATTCGCGTACAGACAGGTCACATGTGTGGTTGTAAGTCGCCTAGTGTGCGTAACCAAAATATTTTCTAAGTAATCGGTCGAGACGTGCGGAAGTGTCGATTGTGATGATAGCGAGGAACTCTGAAATAATTTTAGATTGTTTGTACTTACAAAATATTCACATGGTGAACGTATGGTTGAGACTTGTAAATATTTCATTAGGGTCGATCGGGAAAGTTTGAAACATTGTTCGCCATTTCGACTCTGAATAATACTGGGTTAGGTGACTTTGTCTAAACATCCATGAACTATTCTGAAGTCCTTTGTGATTGTGATACGCAGTTAAAAATATCTTTAGATCGAGTTAACAAATTTTCAATTTAGAAGTGCAATGAAGCACTTTGAATCATTTTCTTGCTTTGCTAGAGATTAAGTGAATACGTGATGCTGGTCGACGTACTTATGTTCCCGCACTGACAAATATAATTTTAATAAAAATCTGTTGTGAACAGCGTGGAAGAACATTCCGTTTGTTTTTTCTACAATAAATTCAGTCTGTGAAAAGTGAGAAATGAAGATTATTTTACCGCAGATTCCTGCCTGCAATTTTAATAAACCTGTGACTGGCTTCATTTAGGTTTAAATGGAACGGATGCGTTGGTTGGCCCCCGGACAGTGACGAAGCCAATATTTTGAAATACAACGACGCACTGGGGAGCCCTATAAACAGAGTTTTTCTTGCTTTATTTAATTTTTAATTCCCTTTAAAACACATGGGAGCTGACAGTTCGAAGTTTGGTGGCAGCAACAGTTAATAACTACACCATTAGTCATTTATTTTTTCACCAAGCAGGCAGCAAGAAGTGGAGCACATAAGAAATAATTCTTCTCAGAAGTTACCTCTTCAGTGTTACAACATGTGAAGCTTATAATCGTATTATTACACAACTATTACGAAATGTCTTCACTGGCATATACTAAAGATCATCAGGTAGAAGGCAAATTCCGTATCACATATGTATACAACTCTTCTGTATGTACAATAAGCAACGTATTGAAAGAAATGTGTGCCATTCGTAATACCGATATCGCCGATGATATACGACACCCAAAACTAGTCCTGTAAAATAAACTGCTGCTGATAAGTAGCTTGCATCCAACAATCAACAATTACTATTACACATTTACATTTATTATTATTTACTTGTCCAGACCGCGATTTATAACGTCTTTCGCCTTCATCCACAACTGTTGTGTGTTTTGTAGACGAGAACCAAATTTTCTTATTTCAGTCTTTCACTAAGTTCATAATGACACTTTATCAGTTAGTCCAAGTACAAATACTGTTCTAGCTTTCTTGATGACCTTTACGTCTTTGGTTATCATTGCTCCTGTAACAGCATCATGGTCGCCTCGCCAATGGCTCTCTCCTGTCCGGCTCTCACAATGACTGGATCTCTATACAATTACGAGCCCAGAATATTTGTTTCACATGTGTGTAGTCAGCGTAGCTGTTAGAAGCAATTGAGAAACATAGTTTTCAGTGTCACTTTTCAAGACTGTTTGTCCTTACTGCCGATAATGCATGCGTATTGTTCGCAGGTGATACTGGGCACGTTAAAGTTTCCACCTACAACTACTGTATTCTTAGAGTTTTTCCATGTTATTGAGTTAAAGATATCTTTGGATGAATCTGGGGTGATGATGTTTGGTTTGTGGGGCGCTCAACTGCGTGGTTATCAGCGCCCATACAATTACCCAATCTTTGCTCAGTCCAATTTCGCCACTTTCCGGGATGATGATGAAATGATGAGGACAACACAAACACCCAGTCATCTCGAGGCAGGTGAAAATCCCTGACCCCGCCGGGAATCGAACCCGGGACCCCGTGCTCGGGAAGCGAGAACGCTACCGCGAGACCACGAGCGGCGGACTTTGGATGAATCTAAGACTGATGTGTGTCTGATTCTTGTCATCAGTAGAACCACCTAACCCTGGGACTTTTGTTCATGCTTGTTCACAATTTTACTCACTATGGACCCCACTATACTTAATGATTATGCTTGGCACTATGAACACTCTTCCTCCTGGATAGGGTAATCCATCATTGCGATATACACGGAGAAGCAAAATTCGCGCACTCTGGCTTCGAAGCGGGACTCCTCACATACCAGCGATAAAGAAATATCTCACAAAATTTCGTCCGGCGAGTACATCCGGCAGAAAAAGGACGTTAAAGAGTAGCAATCCGGCATCCCTGTAACCTCGTGTAACTTAATAACCCCAGTCAGCAGTTTGTGGCAATGCTGTACTGGTGGTGCAGTGGATAGGGTTTTGGGTTAGCACGCAGGTGGTCGGGGATTCGATCCTGGGTTGGGGCGCAATTTTTTAATTGCTAATTTCATTTTATCATTTCATACTGTAGTATACACCGTTTCTTAGGTAACATGTATCCTAAATTTAAAACACTGAACATAACTAATACGTAGTTAGACAAATAAGAAACAGACAGATGAAACAAATGACTTGTCATAGGACAGAATAACTACAAAAAAATATCAGTTTCGAGATGCTAAATATGATAGCACAGTACAATAACACAACATGTACTTGTCATTTATACTACATGTAATATGAGCACTCAGATGTCGCATATTAGCAACCAGGAACAATAATAATGTCCATATTAATGACTTTATGACCTTCACAACAGAGTATGTTGTCCTCAGAATAACAGATGCTCAAAGCAACCTCTCTGTACGCCCCAACATTGCGCAACCAGTCAGATCATACAGCACTGGACCCTTCGCAGCAAAGCTGCGTCCACAGTAACAAGAGCAGCATGAATACGCGCCACCAATTTTTCACATTCGTTGGTGGAGTAGAGAGCACAGTGCTTCTTCAGGTATCCCCACAGGAAGAAATCCAGGCGATTTAGGTCAGGTGAACGCAGTGGCCATACAACTGGACCTCCACGACCGAGCCATTTCCCTGGAAATGTTCTATCGAAATACTGTCGTACATTAATTCCAGAGTGTGGAGGTGAACCGTCATGTTGGAACCATATCCTCTGCCGAACATGTAGTGGGACATCTTCCAGCGCATCAGGCAGATAGTTTGAGAGGAATGCGTGATATCTTCGTGCAGTCAACCGATTAGATAACATTTAGGGGCGCAAACACCTGTCGCCCAGTATTCCGGCCCAGATGTTGGTACCAAAGCGAACTTGATATCCACGGTCACGGCTGACGTGCGGGTTAACCTCATACCAATGATGGGCCTTGTGCATATTGAAGTCACCCTCACGAGTAACGCTGCTTCATCTGACCATATTACGGCGTTCTCGAAGTTATCGATGCCTTCCTGTTGTTTTTGGAGCCATACACAGAATTGCATCCTCTGATGGCATCTGCGGGATGCAGGTGTTGCGTGAAAGCATAATGATTGGGTGGAGCCCATACTCGTGTAGCACGTTAACGACCGTGCGTTGTGAGACACGCAGCTGCTTTGCTACGCTACGTCTACTTCGCTGAGGTTCTTGGTGTATGACCTCCAGAATAGCTTCCTCAGTAGCTGGAGTACGCGAGTCCGTGAACGACTTCTGTCACGCTATGGTGGAAGAAAAGAACCTGACTCCCGAAGGCGCAGCTCCAGACGACGAAACTAATTTTTATCTGGATGGCGTCGACGAGGACATCTAGCAGTATATTCATGAGCGGCAACACCAGCCAGGCTATCAGATACACCAAGGACCAGAAGCACATCCACATATTCATCGTTTGTATATTCTATACGTCTGCCACACTGGTTTAGAGGTTTAAAATGAGAAAATTCGATATATGCACGCATGTATATTGGAGTCTGTGACGGGCGCGATACTCCGATCGCAACTAGTCCCTGTCTGGTAGACAGCACATACAGTATAAAGGCGCCGTCAGTCCTGCGCGCTGTTCCAACTAACGCACATTACCCCTCTGACAGATATTGTTTTGCATGATTCATCCCGACACCGTCAATTGTGAAATGTTCGGTTTCGAATTACACTGTTTCCCTAAAGGTAATAGACGTGATGTCTCCACAATCCCATCGATAGAGTAATAATAATAATAATAATAATTCATTGAGATACGTACTAAACAGCATACGGATACCAGACTCAATGTGAAAGACATAATTAGTAGGATCATGGTGATAATAAGACATACAAATAGTAACCGAGTTTGGACATTATTTGCAAAGCACGTTGCCAGTCCTACTGGTAACGTAAAGTCCTAACGAAATTTGTGAACCTGAACGAGGCAAGAATAATAGTTGGTACTAATCTATGGGATAACTGCAAGATTGTACAAAGAAAACAGGTTTCGCATCTAGTATATGAAGAGGTACGAATAAATTCACGCCCACGACGTGGAAAGGACTTCTTTCAAAGTTGATCAGTCTTCCATTTCTACGATTGTAGTATGTAAGTGCCAATGTTTTCTACAGGACACACTGCAAGCGCTGTTGACGATTAAGATGCTAGATAGATATCATACCACCTGGACTACATTTACCAAATAAAGAACATGCGCCTCAACCCATGATCGAAACTCCTTTTTTTAGTCTAGTATCATAACCACTTCTCTTTTTGTGTATTTCCCGACCGAGACTCGAACCCGAGATCTCCTGCTTACATGACGGACGCTTTTTTATTTTATTTATTTATTTATTTTATTTTATTTATTTATTTATTTATTTTGAACACGCGACTACAAGTTCAGAATTCGTGACGATTAACACTTATCAGTGCATTCCTTCAAAACACGAAAATATTCACTTTTTTTTCCAAAGCACCTATTGAAGGCAATCAGTTAAAATAAAACAATTGAAGGCATTTCGACAAAAATAAAAGGATGAAATCAGAAAAACGTATATCAAGGAATGGGGCGTTAATTTTAACGTGCCCACACATTCTTTCCTCCGTCACTTCTACTCGTGGAACGTCTAAATCCATAGAAGTACAAAAAAGGGGGGAATGGCAACTCATCCAACGTCTTGTCGATGAAAAACAAAAAATTCACGATAACTGGCCATATATTGGGAAAAGGACGTAGTGGACATAATGTCCAACAAGCCACGTGATGGTATTGTTCTTCGATCGGGGAAAGAAGGTTGAATCGGGACGCACGAGAATCTCCCCCGAGATAGCCGCCTCCGACGTCCTCAGGAGAAAAGCCAGTTGTCGGCGAAGCCATCTCCAATGGTCATAACCGCAAGAAATCAACCCTTGAGATAATGTCTCAGTTTCATGGCAAGGCCAATACGAAAAAGTCTCACGTTGGTAGGTGCAATATCATGAACAACTTGGTACCACGAGGACGCCACTTCCACCGGGAAAATCGGGAGGCTGATGTTATATCAAACATTCTTCCAATTCGTTTCTGGCGACAGGGCTTCCACAGAGGGAGTACTATGAGGAATTGGACAGCGGCTTAACAGCATTTTTACGGAGAGATTCGCTTGGGAAAGGAAAAATTCCTTAACGTGCCGTAGTTTATACCTAATCCTACCAATATCTACTGGAGGTGTTAAATTCGCCGGTCGGATACAGTCATAAAGGCGTGCTGTAAGTGACTGGTGGGCGCGTTGACATGTTAAAACGGTGCGACGGATGAATAAAGCAGAAGTCTTAACCCAAATATCAGGGAGGCACAGACCTCCCTGCAAACGGGGGCGCGCCGTGACCCAATAACGCACGCGAAATACAGAGTGGCGCCAGATAAACCTACCAGTTCAACTTCGCAACTTGCGGGACATCATCGCAGGAAGTGGAAATATTTGTGCAATAAAATAAGTCTTACTTAACATATACGTTTCCATGGCTCGAACCTTACGAAGAAGTGAGAGGGAGCGACGCTCGTGTTCAATGATTGCACCCTGAATCTTATCCGTGACAGACTTCCAGTTTATCGTACCCATCTTTAGCGGACAAGTGTCAATTATAACACCTAACGATCGATATCGGATGACCTTCAAAGCCCATGGAATTTCAACAGCGTCAAATCCTCGCAAACTGAGGAAACGACATTTCTGGTAATTAACCAGCTCTCCCGTAAGACGACAAAAGACATCCAAAACTTCCTTCAGCAGTGGTATATCACCATTAGTACGGAGAAGAACCATACTGTCATCAGCATACGCACGAACTGTAAACCTTTTAGAATGGTTCAAATGGCTCTGAGTACTATGGGACTCCACATCTTAGGTCATAAGTCCCCTAGAACTTAGAACTACTTAAACCTAACTAACCTAAGGACATCACACACACCCATGCCCGAGGCAGGATTCGAACCTGCGACCGTAGCAGTCCCGCGGTTCCGGACTGCAGCGGCAGAACGGCTAGACCACCGCGGGCGGCGGTAAACCTTTCTCCCAGCAGCGACCAGCCACCCAAACGAGCAGCTATAGTTCGCAATAAGTGTTCCAGAAACAGCACGTAGAGCGACATTGATAATGGACTCCCTTGAAGGACGCCCTGACACACCGCGATGGGGGAAGTAAGCCGGCCATTTACGTCAATAGACGCCAGAATACCAGTGATTAGAGAGATAAACAGCCGTCGTGCGGCATCGTTAAAACCAACAGTCGTCAATACACGCATAAGGAATCCATGATTAACGTTGTCGAACGCTTGGTGAAAATCAATGAAAAGCAAAGCGTTTGAAACGGGAATGGTGGAAGCAATCGAAATTAAGTGACGACATTCAGCAATGGGAGTCAGGAGAGAACGACCCGGAATACAACTTTGAATGGCTCGCGATGATGGTAGTCAACAATACCGATAGTCTGCTACTGACCGCTCACGCCACTATTTTATAGTCAAAGTTGAAGAGGGTTATCGGGCGGACCTGATTCACACGCAAACGTCCCGGTTTTCTGGGGACCAGGACAATTTGAGCAACCTTAAAGCTGGGTGGGAGAAGGCCTCCGCGGAACACTTCATTCACCATGGAAGTTATCATATCTCCTATTAGGGGCCAAAATCGAATGTAAAATTCTTTGGGAAGGCCATCGGGACCAGGTGATTTGTGGGAGGGAGAAAGAGCCACAATATCAAGTATATCATTGCGATGGAATACAGAGAAAAACTCTTCCTGGAGAGCTGGCGTAACAGCACTATCAAGGAGGGAGGTGGAATCAACAGACGGTGGACCGTCTGAATCCACTTCAGTATAAAGCTCGTAGTAATACTGGTAAAGTTCACGCATGATATCAGATTGGGAGGACCACTCACGCCCATCTAGAGAACGAATGGTAGAAAGACGCGTCCTTTGAGATCGCGTGTGAAGCCGGAGAAGATGATAGAGAGGTCAACTCATTCTGTACGATTGAACGAGGCTGGGAACGCAGTCGGACACCATTCCATTTGCCTACGTTTTAGTTGGAGAAGTTTTGCCTTCACACGGTGTGTAACGCCGGAAATGCATATCCTCCTATTTCCATCTATTGCACTATATATTTTTTTTCTTTATTTTGTTACCTGTAGATATGACTTTTCTGTGTCTTTATATATTGTAATTGTTTTACTGTTTGTATATATATATATATATATATATATATATATATATATATATATATATATATATATATGCATTTATGTTGGTTTGTTTTGTGAATATTATTTGTATTTATACGCTGGGTCTGGCCTAGGGAAAACTATGCTATCGAACGAATACATCGATAGGTCGTGTGGAGAACCAAAGCGTTTAGGATCTTGGGTGGTGTGAACTCTGCTGCGTGGAGTGTGGGCAGAGCGGAGAGTCTGGCTGGGGTGGTGCAGTGGAGCAGGTGTGTTGTGTGAAGCTCCCGCGAGTTGCCGCGCTTTCGTGGTTTGGCAGCATGTAATTGCGCTCGACTTGCGATGATAGTTTCTGACACGGTATCGCGGACGGGAAGCATTAGCTGGCGCACATCAAGAGCCCGTTTCGTCTGGTGACCGTGTCGAGAAGAAGGCGCGCCAACATCCAGCTTCTGCAACAGCGACGGCCAACAATGAGTGACTGTCGCCACCTCCTCGATCGACGGGTTCAAACCTTCAACCAACCAACAAGGAAGACTGGAAGCACGTAAAGTTTTAGAACTGTATGGCAGACCTCAGCTTTTCAAATTTTTAAAATTGTTGCATCACAAAATTACAGCAACTTAGCATGAACCTTTGTTGCTCATTGCCCCAATTGCATTACCAAGCAGGGTCCCTTCCTTTTCCGGAATGAACCCGAGTGTCGTTGAAATTCAAACGCCAGCATCATTCGATTTCACTGCTTTTATTTCAAAGTTCAGTTAAGGTATTCATAGCTGGCTACAATATTTAGATTACACAAGCACAAATTAAGAGTGCTAGTTTTGTTTCCATATTTTAGCTTACCTGTGACTGCGGCTCAGCTTGGTACGTACTAAATTTTACTATTGTTAATTGTTCAGAATCATTTAATTCAACTTCAAAGTTAAATCTCTTATTTATAAATTGCGTAGATTCAAGTAGCTTTTGAAATAATTGTTGAGGTAACCCAAGAATAGCCGTATTTTACTGTATTTCGATGTGCTTCAGAAAGAAAGCTCAATATTAACTTCAGTCACTAAATTAACTTTCGATTTTCCAGTTTTATTAATTCTTTTGCTAAATTAAGTCAGAGTGTAGCGAAATTTATTACTTCTGACAAACTTTCAGTTTTCACACTACACGTGTCAACCTTCAGTTGCCACGCTTCTAGTGCTCATTATATGTCTAATAACCTTTCTTTTTCAGTTACTATTGTAATTGTCCTTAGGACTGGCGACCGTAATTTTCCCCAAATCTCAAATATCTAATTACCGCTAGTTAATTGTTAACGTAACGGCCGCACATTTACTTTCTTTATTAACTTTACCCCTTTTCAAAATTAATTTCCACCAGTTTCATTAGCATTTTTCCTTTCATTTAGATGTAACCCTTTCCTCCCTCTTTACCGACAAATTAACTTCGGTGACGATTGCTTTTCCCAAATTTTCATTAGGTACACGCGGTTTAATTTTTCACTGTCATTAAGGTCGATAAGTGAGGGGGAGGTTACAGGTGGACGTCGACGACCCTCAAGGGAGCATCACGAGCATTATCGTAAAGATCGCAAAGGACTGCATAATAAAATTCCCTAGTGCGCCTTATTTCAGCCGCTTTTTCAGCGCTAAAATGCTTCAGTCTATTTCGAATCCGGGGTTTAGCAAAGATAACCCACCATTCTAGAAGTGAGGAATAACGCGTCTAGGACTGGGTTGTCCGCCTCCATACGTCTGCGATGATGTCTTCCAGAGAGGGGTCCGTCAGATGTAGAGTGTTTAGCTTCCATAAAGGGCGGGAAAGATGGACCCGCTACGGGACGTGGTTAAAAGTCATTGAAACAGCACAGTGATCAGTGAAACTGGCAGGAATTACATCAATCAATAGAAGCTGACTACATATGGGGGCAGATAAATAAAAGCGGTTCAATCGGCTACTTAAGTACCTGTAAAAAACGTAAACCGCACCAATGTAGGATATCTGCAAACCCAAGCTTCCTGGAGATGCAAGGACGTCACGATATCATTAAGTTCAAGACAAAATGTATAACTGGGGGTCTGGCTACATGAAGTAAGAAGCAGTTAAAATCGGCCACCAACAAAACGTTGCGCAGGTTCCGTCGGAGTAAATAAACAATATCGCGCGCGATCGGATGAACGACCGGATCCAGACGGAGCGTAAAGAAAAATTAAGGTGAGCTCACAAAAACTAAAGCCTATACCGCGACCATCATCTAGCCTTTCGAAGTCCGTCAGCGGGATTCCATCTCGATAATGCAAAGCCATACCGGTAGAATTTTCAGGCGCGATATTGAAAAACATGGAGTATTTACGAAGATAAAACACATCAAATAATACCTCTTGTAAACACAGCCGGCCGGAGTGGCCGAGCGGTTCTAGGCGCTACAGTCTGGAACCGCGCGACCGCTGCGGTCGCAGGTTCGAATCCTGCCTCGGGTATTGGTGTGTGTGATGTCCTTAGGTTAGTTAGGTTTAAGTAGTTCTAAGTTCTAGGGGACTAATGGCCTTAGAAGTTAAGTCCCATAGTGCTCAGAGCCATTTGAACCATTTTTCTTGTAAACACAAGATATCAGCTTGGGAATCGTAAATAAACTGGCGTAACGCAGCAAGCCGTAATTGGGAACGTATCTTATTAACATTGAGAGTTACAAATGTATACGCCTCTATCCGTTAACTCATGTAAGGTCAATAATACAACACTAAGGGAAAAGCACTCATCACGTCCGTCTCTCCTCAACGTCCAGAGGCGGGGGAAAGAAGGTATAATTCTAGTTCTCCCCATCGGAAGCCGAGAAACCATCTTTCTTTCTTTTTACGACGCGCCGCGGCACGTGCATGTTGAAAACGCTGTTTCACACCACTCTGTGAAAACATACACGCTTGATGTGGAGGGGTTGGGGGCACGTCAAGCTCCGATTTGATAGCGGAGCCGTCGCCACTGCACTCATCGGAAATCGGGGAGCACAACTCAGAACGAACAACAGCAACATCGGATACAGAAGAGACAGGTAATGCAGTGCCGGTGTCGGGTGGCATCTCCTGAACTTCAGAAAGAGAACCCGTAGAATCCTGTTGCTCTACCGTCTCAGCGTGGAGGAGGGCTGGTGCTGCACTGGAACACTGAAAAGACTGGCCAGCAGGCGACGTCCCTACGGGAACAACGGGACTCAAGGGAACCGTCACGTCGACGGGTGAAGTGGGGGACGCAGATTCAACGCACATTTCAACATCAACAGAAGCAGCTACATCCTCTGGTAATACTGGAATCATAATTAACATCAGTAGACAACTCAGTACCGCCAGAAGGAGCACCCTCTGTCGACGCCGTATCAGAAGAACGAGACTGGAGTGGGGTGTCCTCTAAACCTGACCCGTCCTCAGCCTGCCGGCAGTTGACTTGCGCTGCAGGAACCGTCGTCCCCGCATGGACAGAGGCCGCACTGGTAGGCGCCGGTAAGGGTGGAAATTGGCGAGGAGTAGGGGTAATGTTGCTCCTACATCACTTAAAGCTGGAGACTGACTGACAGCTGACTGCGAAGATACTATGTCTGCTAACGTTAAATGGAGACGTTTTTGATAAGACGACTTCAGAACAGTAGTACGGCGTGGCCAATCAGATCTGAGATGTCCGCTTTCGTTATAGAGAAAACATGTTCCTTCTTATCCTGCATACGTAACATGGATTCGGTAACCACAAACAGTTAAGCGGGAAGGAATATTCTTTTTAACCCACATGTCCACAGCCCGGATGCAATTATAACACTGGAAGCGATGTTGTGCTGACCAGCGTTCCCATCGGATATGCCTTATTTACTCCAAACGGCAGCAAAAATGGTTCAAACGCTCTGAGCACTATGGGACTTAACTTCTGAGGTAATCAGTCCCCTAAAACTTAGAACTAAATAAACCTAACTAACCTAATGACATCACACACATCCATGCCCGAGGCAGGATTCGAACCTGCGATCGTAGCAGTCGCGCGGTTCCAGACTGTAGCGTCTAGAACCGCTCGGCCACTCGGCCGGCAAACGGCAGCACCGCTTCCAGAATGAGATTTTCACTCTGCAGCGGAGTGTGCGCTGATATGAAACTTCCTGGCAGATTAAAACTGTGTGCCCGACCGAGACTCGAACTCGGGACCTTTGCCTTTCGCGGGCAAGTGCTCTACCATCTGAGCTACCGAAGCACGACTCACGCCCGGTACTCACAGCTTTACTTCTGCCAGTATACTGTGGTAGAGCACTTGCCCGCGAAAGGCAAAGGTCCCGAGTTCGAGTCTCGGTCGGGCACACAGTTTTAATCTGCCAGAAAGTTTCGGCAGCACCGCTGTTTTAAGAAATGAATCGTCTACTTCAGGAGGAAGGTATAAATTCTAACCGGAGTGTACACGTGTGCCGGATTTTCAAGGAGGACTTGATTACTGGAACAATCGCGACGTGTAAACAACACTATAGAACCAATCCGGGAGAGACGTGGTTCTACTTGAACGGGACCATAAAACTTCACAAAGAGTGCATACACATCAGAATCAAAGTAAGCAATATCGACCTGATCAGGTGTAACACGGATAAAATCATTTCTAAGGAGCCAGGCTGAACACGACGCGTACTCTTGTGAAAACTGAAACGAACAGTAGCTCGACGAGGAAAAGATTTAGGAGACTCGACAAACACCATGGCACGGGCAGAAAACACTGCCGCCAAGAGGAAAACGACAACAAACTTCGCTACGCAACTACGAGGTGACTCCGGCCGACACACCAACAAGACTGAGTAGCTTTGGCACAAGCGGCGCTGCGGCACAGGCGGGAAGTTAACGACAGCCTGCTCACTCGACGCGCAAGGTTACACTAACCATCGACCTCCTGCATGCTAATCGAAAACTGTTTCCACTGCGCCAACAGGAAGTCGCGAGTAATACGTGCTGGCACAGGTAGTTATCATACATGAGGTTACTGTGATGCCAGATTGTCACTCTTTAACATCCTTTTTCTGCCAGATGTACTCGCCGGACGAAATTTTGTGAGAGACATTTTTTTATCGGTGGCAAGTGAGGAGTCGCGCTGCGAACCCCGAGTGCGCGAATTTCACTTCACCCTATGTTGTTGTTGTTGTGGTCTTCAGTCCTGAGACTGGTTTGATGCAGCTCTCCATGCTACTCTATCCTGTGCAAGCTTCTTCATCTCCCAGTACCTACTGCAACCTACACCCTTCTGAATCTGCTTAGTGTATTGATCTCTTGGTCTCCCTCTACGATTTTTACCCTCCACGCTGCCCTCCAATGCTAAATTTGTGATCCCTCGATGCCTCAGAACATGTCCTACCAACCGATCCCTTCTTCTAGTCAAGTTGTGCCACAAACTTCTCTTCTCCCCAATCCTATTCAATACCTCCTCATTAGTTACGTGATCTACCCACCTTATCTTCAGCATTCTTCTGTAGCACCACATTTCGAAAGCTTCTATTCTCTTCTTGTCCAAACTAGTTATCGTCCATGTCTCACTTCCATACATGGCTACACTCCATACAAATACTTTCAGAAACGACTTCCTGACACCTAAATCTATATTCGAAGTTAACAAATTTCTCTTCTTGAGAAACGCTTTCCTTGCCATTGCCAGTCTACATTTTATATCCTCTCTACTTCGACCATCATCGGTTATTTTACTCCCTAAATAGCAAAACTCCTTTACTACTTTAAGTGTCTCATTTCCTAATCTAATTCCCTCAGCATCACCCGATTTAATTTGACTACATTCCATTATCCTCGTTTTTCTTTTGTTGATGTTCAACTTATATCCTCCTTTCAAGACACTGTCCATTCCGTTCAACTGCTCTTCCAAGTCCTTTGCTGTCTCTGACAGAATTACAATGTCATCGGCGAACCTCAAGGTTTTTACTTCTTCTCCATGAATTTTAATACCTACTACTTCACCCTATATCTTACACGTATTGTGGAAAATTTTCCTACTCTGAACTTCAACCAGCTGTCAGTTTCTGGTACGACATTGTGGGGGCTGGGATGAATGCTTCCTACAAGAGTAGTGAGCTCAATACTCCGGCGGTGGTGGTTAACAATTAGCATTTTGAGATTATAACTCTCCTCATTTATTGTCCATAAATTGAACTAATTGGCTTATCTGATGCTGAATTTTCTACTGGAGGGTCAAATATAACAAAAAGGGCATTCTGTATGTACTCTGCCACCCAAGTTGTCGTTTCAGCTGCACACCTGACTTATCGAGAGCCACTTCAGAAATCTCCACCGTGTAGCGCAGGTCGAGGAATCTGCAGCAGATATCGCCACGGAGCCAGCAAAGTCTCTGATTTTGACACTCCACTTGGCGTCAGACCAGTGGGCTCCGATCAGTTCTTCGATTGATGCTCCAAATCGACAGCTACACAGAGACAACACAGATCGAAGGCTTGAAATGTCGTCGGTGCCAAGGTGAGTGGCTTGCTGCAATCTGTGCTCCCGGTTGCTCCTTGGATGTCCCCTTCCATCTGGTGAACAATTCGTCCCCGATGCAGAAATAGTGCACATTTGGTTTGTTTCTCTCTGGTTACGCTGTTTTCCAAAGAGTGGCGCTCCTTGGCTAACATTGGAGCTGCCTGCCACAAATAGCCCCTTCCTCCCTCTTTGTAGGTACCCTGACCGTGACAGTGGAAAGATCAATGCACGAGCAAAACAGATTTTCCCTGTGGGCTACATCGGCAGCAGCAGTGCCTGTCAAACTCCGAGGTCCATTCACAATGTGAGAGTGCATCGACACTCCATCATTGCGGCAGCAGCCAGTCGACAGTAGCCGACGCTGTTTCCAGCTGTTCACGGACAGCAACCAACTCCCTCACCAAAGTGTGCAATGGCCATAATCACTATTCTTATCTCTTCATGAACTTGTTTCGGTCAAGGACCAAAAGGTCGGCCGTGGTGGCCGAGCGCTTCTAGGCGCTTCAGTCTGAAACTGCGCGACTGCTACGGTCGCAGATTCGAATCCTACCTCGGGCATGGATGTGTGTGATGTCCTTAGGTTAGTTAGGTTTAAGTAGTTATAAGTCCTAGGGGACTGATGACCTCAGATGTTAAGTCCCATAGTGCTCAGAGCCATTTGAAGGACCAAAAGAGTAAACGAATTTATTACAAATCTAAAACTTCCTGGCAGATTAAAACTGTGTGCCCGACACAGTTTTAATCTGCCAGGAAGTTTCATATCAGCGCACACTCCGCTGCAGAGTGAAAATCTCATTCTGGCTATTACAAATCTAGATGGTTTTTATGTGATGACTAAACCTGTGAGCAATGCACAGACTTGTACAGCTCCTGCTGTGCTAATCGCCGTACCCAGTACTGACAGCACGATATATGAGGCACAAATGAAGTTATTTAACTTTCACTGGTTCAATGGTTCAAACAAGCAGGAGGCCATGGCGTCAGAAAGAGGTTTTGAAGTACACTGCACACCAAATACGGGGGAGCTTACCAGTCTGTGTACAGAAACAAATTCAGACTTTATATAATAATTGTATCATACTATATTTGCGTAAATATATAGCCCGCATCTCGTGGTCGTGCGGTAGCGTTTTCGCTTCCCATGCCCGGGTTCCCGGGTTCGATTCCCGGCGGGGTCAGGGATTTTCTCTGCCTCGTGACGGCTGGGTGTTGTGTGATGTCCTTAGGTTAGTTAGGTTTAAGTAGTTCTAAGTTCTAGGGGACTGATGGCCTAAGATGTTAAGTCCCATAGTGCTCAGAGCCATTTGAACCATTTTTTCGTAAATATATATATAACAT
Organism: Schistocerca cancellata; assembly: GCF_023864275.1. Lineage (NCBI taxonomy): Eukaryota > Metazoa > Arthropoda > Insecta > Orthoptera > Acrididae > Schistocerca > Schistocerca cancellata. Next base: position 913,288,476 of record NC_064629.1, read on the forward strand.
ATTCATATTACCGGCTTCAGCAAGTAGGTGCCACCCTCTGATCTGAGTAATCCGCAAAAATCTTCGTACAGAAATGTGAATTACACTTTGAACGTCAAGAAGTCATCTGTAATATTTCAATAAGCATGCATCGTGGTAAGAGGACTGAAATTAAAATATTGCCCTGCACTATTGTGTAGGAACAGTGAGAGGGAAAAGTACAGGAAACTAGGGGAAGGGGTAGAAGAGGAGTAGGAGAGGGTGGTGAATAAAATATGGGCGAAATGGAGTGGGTATGAATGTACTCTAAATTGACTTGTGTTTGCTGTAGGCAATCATTTAAACTTAGTTCTTTAAACCATGGGCAAGAACACAAATAATTACAGTTATATAACATTTAATTTCTTAAATGTCAATAAATGTCACATACTAATTATTATCAAAAATTTATATACTCATTTGTGCCTGAACTAACATTTAAATCGATTAATTTTATAATAATAACAATACTGTCGTACTAAAATACAAAAGTTCATTTTAAAACACTTATATGTGTACAAATTATGAGCTATTAATGGAACAATAATCAAGTACATTCTACAAAAACGTGTGCCATTAATGAAAAATACATCAAGAAACAGTCAATACTAAGCAGCAGCTACAAAGGCTATGTCAAAGATAAAAACAGTGCAATCAGTTCTTGTTGAAGCTGTTAAAACCATATTACAATAAAATATAGTGACATTGGTGTAACAGTGCCATCCAGTGGTCGAACCGATATCGTATTGCTATTGCCAGCGTCGTCGATATGGCTGCTTTGATGTTGTCAGCAGCATGCCGTAGATTCAGTTAGAGTACCTCAAATGGTTCAAATGGCTCTGAGCACTATGCGACTTAACTTCTGAGGTCATCAGTCGCCTAGAACTTAGAACTAATTAAACCTAACTAACCTAAGGACATCACACACTTCCATGCCCGAGGCAGGATTCGAACCTGCGACCGTAGCTGTCCCGCGGTTCCGGACTGAGCGCCTAGAACCGCTAGACCACCGCGGCCGAGAGTGCCTCATCCCACAAAGGTTCTGTGCTCCGTCAGTGTCACTTCTTCCTTAGTCTGTGCTTGTGCATGTCACTCGAGGATCAGATTGTTGATAATATTGGAAAAGGAACTCCGGGAGGAACGATTCTGGATGTAGAGCCCATTTATAGGATAAACGTGTTATGTGTGTGAATTTCAAGTTCTTCTGCTACATATAGTGTGCGCTCCTTGCTGTAATCAGTAAAATTTTACGATTTGTATGCATGCATTCAACACAGCGTTTCAGTCGACGAAGTTTGCACTGAAAGCTGTCTTATTACAATTCAGAATTATATGGCCCTACATACCACAGCACAGTCTCAGTACTGGCTGTCGAGCAAAAACATTTGACTTCCACAGGTCAAAACAGTATGAGAGCTCTTTGCTGTGAGCCTGGAGGGCTTCCGCAAATGTACGAGGTGCATTCAAGTTCTAAGGCCTCCGATTTTTTTTCTAATTAACTACTCACCCGAAATCGATGAAACTGGCGTTACTTCTTGACGTAATCGTCCTGCAGACGTACACATTTTTCACAACGCTGACACCATGATTCCATGGCAGCGGCGAAGGCTTCTTTAGGAGTCTGTTTTGACCACTGGAAAATCGCTGAGACAATAGTAGAACGGCTGGTGAATGTGCGGCCATGGAGAGTGTCTTTCATTGTTGGAAAAAGCCAAAAGTCACTAGGAGCCAGGTCAGGTGAGTAGGGAGCATGAGGAATCACTTCAAAGTTGTTATCACGAAGAAACTGTTGCGTAACGTTAGCTCGATGTGCGGGTGCGTTGTCTTGGTGAAACAGCACACGCGCAGCCCTTCCCCGACGTTTCTGTTGCAGTGCAGGAAGGAATTTGTTCTTCAAAACATTTTCGTAGGATGCACCTGTTACCGTAGTGCCCTTTGGAACGCAATGGGTAAGGATTACGCCCTCGCTGTCCCAGAACATGGACACTATCATTTTTTCAGCACTGGCGGTTACCCGAAATTTTTTGGTTCCGGTGAATCTGTGTGCTTCCATTGAGCTGACTGGCGCTTTGTTTCTGGATTGAAAAATGGCATCCACGTCTCATCCATTGTCACAACCGACGAAAAGAAAGTCCCATTCATGCTGTCGTTGCGCATCAACATTGCTTGGCAACATGCCACATGGGCAACCATGTGGTCGTCCGTCAGCATTCGTGGCACCCACCTGGATGACACTTTTCGCATTTTCAGGTCGTCATGCAGGATTGTGTGCACAGAACCCACAGAAATGCCAACTCTGGAGGCGATCTGTTCAACAGTTATTCGGCGATCCCCCAAAACAATTCTCTCCACTTTCTGGATCATGTCGTCAGACCGGCTTGTGCGAGCCCAAGGTTGTTTCGGTTTGTTGTCACACGATGTTCTGCCTTCATTAAACTGTCGCACCCACGAACGCACTTTCGACACATCCATAACTCTATCACCACATGTCTCCTTCAACTGTCGATGAATTTCAATTGGTTTCACACCACGCAAATTCAGAAAACGAATGATTGCACGCTGTTCAAGTAAGGAAAACGTCGCCATTTTAAGTATTTAAAACAGTTCTCATTCTCGCCGCTGGCGGTAAAATTCCATCTGCCGTACGGTGCTGTCATCTCTGGGATGTATTGACAATGAATGCGGCCTCATTTTAAAACAATGCGCATGTTTCTATCTCTTTCCAGTCCGGAGAAAAAAAAATCGGAGGCCTTGGAACTTGAATGCACCTCGTAATGGCGAGTGCTACCAAGCCTGTGGTTCCTGATCAAACACTGAAAGTATTTCTGAGTTCAGTGTTACACCTTGTGCTTCTGGTTTACTAATTTTTGCTTCTAAACCTAGCCTCTCGCTTTTCTGACCACACCCATTGTTCTTGCAATGCTGTCTGCATAAAAGCCGTCAACTGAGCAAATGTAGCTTGCGTGTCGATAGCTACAGCAGCTGGTTGCGAAGCGGTACTCGCCGTATGTGGAATTGCGTCTGCGACTGGTTGTGCCGAGGGCCGTGTGATGGACGCCTGGCTGGCGGTGTGCTGCGACACATTGAAGCCGTCGGGTTGGCAATGGCCGGGGCGACAGTAGCTGGCGGTGGCATCACGGTCGCTCAGCAGCGCGTCTGCACGGGCCGTTGACCCACCGCTTGTAGAGGGACTCTCTCAGGCAGAGGCAATGGCTTCTCTGAAAGTGGTGGTGTGGGGTGGGACACTGCGCAGGCTGTCTGACGTAACCTCCGCCCCAGGAATGATCTCGGCAAAGCCTCACCCCTGGCCTGTCGTAAGCTCCGTCCGACCTGAGGTGGTAGAGTCATAGACATGTTAGTCATAAAACCAGAGTGTCATTATCCAAGGATCACGATAAATATACAGGCACAGCAAAAATGTTCAGTAAATAATCAGAAATTTATGTGTTTCATTACACTCCTATAAAATTTAGTGTGTGCTATCAACAAAATAAAATTGTCTCAAGGAAATACGTGTGAGCTAAAAATATGCCAGTACTGCGGGACAATTTCCATAAAGTAATTCTCGTAACTGTATATGTGTCTGCAAGGAAACATCAAACTAGGGCAAATAAAGTAAAATAATGCTGTTGCAACTGTTAAGTTGGTAGTAAAGGTATGGATATGTTCGCTAAACTCGGTTTCCTGAAAGTCAGAGTTGTATATAAACAACTCAGAGTAGTTTTGTTTATATATTTCTGACTTCTGATTACCTTGTCAAAACTAAAAAATATATTAATGACATAAAGCACAAATGCATAATGAAGGCAGTAACATATTAGTATGAGAGATACGACGTGTTTCATTAGCAGTTGCGTCTGTTAAGGTGAACTGCAACTTGCGAATTGTTCCAGTGGAATCCGTAAACGTCAGGAACCTGGGATTAATTAACTTTAAGTTCTTCCAAAGGAATTTTAAATAATTGTGGCTGCTGTTGTGTTATAAATTAGTGTCCTAGAAGCCTTTGTAATCTCGATGCAAACGCCTCTGTAAAATCATTCGATTGATTTTCTTAGAACTTCTCTGTCTGTAATCAAGCAACACCTTTATTTTCGTCAGTGCCATTAAGACCAGAAAGTTCGCAATAATGCTCTTCGAAGTTTTGCGATACTTATACTTGTTCCGACAAATTCGCAAATAAATGCAATCTTTTTAAAAACTCGTAACTGCAAAATGCTTCTAATAACGCAGAAAAACAAGCGTATGTAGTACACCACGTGCCTTACACCGTCACCAAATAATTTATGCGGTACGGAGAATAAATCTTCATGCACCAAACAAACTAAACTGTTTCCAATTGGTTCTTTGGAGGGGAAGTGTCGCACTTGATGGGTCTGGAGGGGGCTGAATATGCGGGACTTGTGCCACAATCACTACTCAGGATAATGTTTCCTGGTTGCGTGAGCACTTTTTTTTAGTTGTAGGCCGAGCCACCTGATCTGCTTCACAATCTATCCCTCATGGCTGGGCTGTTGTAGAAAGCAGCCACTGAAAGGTCTCTCTCTGTCTAAAGGCACGGAGACCAGAATACTGCAGCAACCTACTGAATGTGGGCTAGTGCGAAAGCAGATTGCCCTCGTGTCACCACTAAGACCTCCGTCATTTTCCGTTAATAAGGAGTTTGGCAGTTTGGATGAATCGCTTTACTGCTTATCTGAGTAACTCAAGAGCAGGGCGCTCTCGCAGTTTTGGTAATAAGTCAAAACTTATTAATAAAGGAAAAATTTCTGGTATGAGACCGCGATCATCACGAACATTTTATGAGTATAGCCGTCTAGATCGCTCAGTAAAATTTCATCGCTATAACGATCTGCCATCATTAGATAAGAAAAAATTTTGAACTTCTGAAACAAGTTTCAGGGTCTATATTACAATCTGTACCCAGACGGTGTGTCAACTAACTGCCCGACTATATACAGATTTTAATGTCGACCCTGAACGTTGTTTCGCAAGTTCATATATTTTTGATATCAGATGATGGAAGATGCTGAAACGTCAAAATAAATAAACACATTTTATTTAGCAACCCATACGGTTTTATTTTAAAATTACTGAAGTCTTGTCTGATCCTGTAATGGTCGGCAATGACTGACTGAAGGAAGTCAGCAGCACTGCGTTTCACTGTTTCCGTTTTAGCGGATAAAAGAATTCTAGCCTGCCAATCTTCTATCTGGTGAATAAGACGATTTCAGATCTGTTCACTTAATGTTCTCCGATCGATAGAATTAAAAACAGGTAGGCCGCTAGGGACAGGGGAAGGCCGCAGACAAGTAACAGACATCTATTTAAAATAAATCAAAGAATACTGTTCGCCTGTAGCAGCATTAATGCGAAGTATTCTTGTTACACAACTGGTACGAAATACACCCACAATTAAGGGCTACCATGCATGAAAAACTGAAAGACATAAATGATAATGCTTCTAGCTCCTAAGAAGAGGTATTTGGATAACTGAGATCAGTTCTTGGAAGCAAAGAACGAGAAGAGAAGGTGGTTAGCGATGAGGAGTTAAGGACACAAACGGAGAAACAGGGGAAAGGCAGCAATACTTTCACGCGGCGTTGATAAAATCATAATACTAGCTGCTCACAGTGCAAGCGGCGTAATCGCGTAATAACAACGATCCATGTAGCCAAAAGAATTATATCACGAAGGATCATAACGAAAACTGTCGTTTTTTTTTATTTCATTGATTGGTGAACATTGAAAATGATTCACCTATCTCCCCATCCGATGGCTCTTTACCTAAGAAACCCATTGCTGGTTTCCATTGTCTTGGAGAATATTATGTTCATTATAATCTACCGACTAATTTATCGACTTTTTAATTAATCAGGCAATACCAACGGGAAATCGTTAATCGCGATTACATATGCAGTATGAATCTGCAGTTGGAAACATGACTATTATGTAATTAAACCCTTTTGTTTTATGTGGAACTGGACTGAACAGCTACTGAGGCTTCTTTACGTGAATTAAATGTCTCTGGAGAGTGTCATGCCTACAACTTCCAATTTTGGTTAATGTAGACTGTAAGAAAGTGAGATTGTCATTTGCTTCCATTTCAGCTGTGTAAGTTATCTTCCGATGGTTTACGTATAACATGTCAGCCAAATCGTTAAGTTCTGCATGATTAACTATGAATAATGTGATAGAGCCATTAAAATAACGTTTTTAATAAAGAATTTTTTCTGTTATTCATGGCAACTTATCGAAGAATCAGCTTTCCAAGTCGTGTATAAATATACGAGCTAGTGTTTCAGGTAGACTGTTTCCCATAACGAAGTCGATAGGTTGTTGATATATTTTGTCATGATGCTTGAAAAAACCATAACACAGAACCAACTGTAAGAATTGTACTGTTTCAAGTATTTCTCTGGCATGTAATTCAGCCTTGCTGTTAATGTCGTAAGATTGTTGAAAATAATATGCTCTGTTGAGATTTTCATTTAGTATCTTCTTCAGCTTATGGCCAAGGTAGCCAGTATTATTATTAATTGGTAACCTACATAAATTAGCGTATTGTGACATCCCAATAGAGTATCTATAGTAAGGGCGCGATCAAGTTGGCCATTGGTCCCAAAGTACTGATCGTTAAAAGTCGGCACATTTTGAACATTTCGTGTTGACTGGTCTATTCTAGATTGCTGCCAACCTCGGCGATCTATCTTTTCTGACAGTATGGTTGCGAGGTGAATTGTTATTGGTTTTACTATGTGTACGAATGGCTCTGATTAAGTTAGAAGGAGAGCCTGGTCCCCGGCACGAATCCGCCCAGCGGACTTGTGTCAAGTGAAGTGGACTGCGGTAGTCGCCGTGGGGTTGTGGACACTGCGGCTGCGGCGAGGACGGAGCCTTTCCGTCGTTTCTGGGCTCCCTGTTAACATACAACATACATCATACAAGGTTAGAGTTTGTACTTATATCTAAATGCGCTACTGAATATGAGACACCATGACAAAAGTTTTATAAATGATTTAAATGCCAGTTTTCTTCTACTTACTGAGTTGTGCTACAGCAGGTTTCATTGATTTAATATTCCTTTCTACAAACAAGTACCAGTTTGGAAGGTGATTGAGCATTAATGAGCCCGTGTTACCTCCGTGACAAAATGAATATCATAGCAGCTGTCAGCAGAAGACTCGCATGCCCGTGAGAGGTCGATATTGGAAGAACAGCAGTAAAACATTACCCATCTCACATCATCTAACTCTCCACTGGCCGTACTGCTCATCCTCCTGCCTCTGATGTAAGCAGCCAGTTTAATTCACGGACAAATTCACCGATATCAATTACAATTAAGCAAGTTTTAAAAAATTACTCTCTCGATAATTATTTGTATTTGTTACTGACCATGAAAACTATACTCTTAAGAAGCTCGTAACTTTAGTTGCCGTTTTTCGATTCGGCCTTAGTTGCTAGATGCATATTACAATAAAATACAGCTCAAAACGGAGCGCCGCTCCAATACTTGATTCAGGCCGCAAGCGACCCGTGGGCCGCAGTTTGACTAGGACTGGTGTAGATGCTCGAGACCTATATTTCAGTAGACATGGAGAGGTGTTAGACAAGGTGCTTCTAGAAAACAAGGAGGTCTTGACCAACATCTACTCGAAATTGTGTCCCATATGTGAACAGACTATAACTAGTGCTCAACAATTAAGACGAAAGTAGATATAACCAAGGAACAATTAGAAAAAGTTTGAACTACGTTTACTGGAAAGATTGCCGCACAGTATGCTGAACTTGAGAAAAATTCATCTAATGATTTAAGCTCCAACTCCTCGTGAGCTGAAGGTTGTAGGTTTGACGCCATCGTAATCGATGTAGCCGTCTCTGTCAGACTGTATAATTCTATCTCGTTTTCTCTCTTTGCTTCTGTCACAGTCACAGGACGGCAAACTACATTCACAGGCACAGCCGCGGGCGCACACAGCAGCAGCTGCACTTCACACTCAACTGGTCACGACAAAGGTACGACGTGCGTTGCGGTCACTTCAAAGGGCGTTGCGGTCACTTCAAAGGTGCCACCCTGCTCCTTGTTATTGCCACCTGAAGTGGCTTCCCCTACACAGCCCAGCTCACGACTTATAAACATAAACATGACTACACCGACTCTGCACAGTCACTGGTCAGCCACGCTGCTACGTGCCAAGTAATGCCGAATTGTGGGTTGATTTTGTTACAACTGTGTAACAAGAATACCTCGCATTCATTCTGGTATTGACGAACTATATACTTTGGCTTACTTTAAATTGCTGCCTGTTACTGATCGTAATGTCCCCTTCATTCTAAAGGTTATTAACTCAGCCGGTCTTTGTGGCCGAGCGGTTCCAGGCGCTTCAGTCTGGAACCGCGCGACCGATTCGGCCGCAGGTTCGAGTCCTGCCTCGGGTATAGATGTGTTTGATCTCCTTACGTTAGTTAGGTTTAAGTAGTTCTAAGATCTAAGGAACTGATGACCTCACATGTTGAGTCCCATAATGCTCAGAGCCATTTGAATTTATTAATTCTGGCAGTCGAGTCACTTACACTAAGCGAACAGGTTTGATGAGATGGTGATGATATTTGGTTTGTGGGGCGCTCAACTGGGCGGTTATCAAACTTTACACAGTCCAGTCTCGTCATTTTCACGAATGATGATGAAATCATGTGGCCAACACAAAGACCCAGTCCCCGAGCGGAGAAAATCCCCGACCCGGCCGAGAATCGAACCCGGGAACCCGTTATCTAGAGGCAGCAACGCTAGCCACTAGGTAACGAGCTGAGGACCGGGACAGGTTTGATGCCTCTACAGTCAGTGGTCAGAATATGGGCATGTAAGAATTCTTTTATTTGACAATAGGGAAATGGTGACAGGCAGAATTGCAGATTTCTTTCAGTTCTTCAGAATCAACAGCGATCTGGAAGATAAATATGAAATATCTGTCTGTAGAAAACCTTCCACCACTGATAGCATTATTCACGCACAAATCTACCACTCGCAACAATATAAAAATTCTTGCTTTCCTGCTATGAGTACTAGGATATTCAAATATCCGCCAACGGAAAATGAAATAATGAAGCAACTACTTGTAAATATTTCAAAACACAAGGCAGTAAACAGTGGATACAGAAGAAATCGACATCATTGTACAAGAAGAGACAAAATAAACGATGGCATATAAGAAACAATAGCAGTGGGAAACAGAGGGCACTCTATAATAAGACTGAAAAAATGACGTAGGTGCCATTGGTCATGTATCCGATAACATTGTAAAATATTTTCGCAGTTGGAAAGAAAAACCATTTAAAATACACTTAAAACTCAACGTAACAAAGAAGTTTACAAAGGTCGCATACTTCTAATTGCCAATACATAAATTTTTACTAAACAAATGCAATAATTTAAAATAATTTCACACAAAACTTAGAATACTTTATTCTTATTTCCAAACAGAAGCACGAAGAAAAGCTAATTAAGCGCAATGCTCAAACTTGCTACTGGTTGGGGACAAACGGTACCTAGTGCTTATAAGCACTGGATCACAGCCGCAACTACACTGGGGTGACAAAACGTACGAAATACCACCTAATATCATGCTGGACAGCCCTTTTGGCCTGTGTGGTGCAGTAACTTGACGTGACATTGGCTCAAGAAGTCGTTGGAGGTCTCCTGCAGATATAATGAGTCATGCTGCCTCTATAGCCGACCATAATTGCGAATGTGTTGCCGGTGCAGGATTTTTTACATGAACTCACTTTTCGATTATGTACAGTCAATGTCCAAAATGTTCGTCAAACCAATCGCGGACAGTTGTTGACCGGTGACATGGAGCATTGTCATCCATACTAATTCAGTCGTTGTTTCGTAACAATAAGTCCATGAATGGCTGCAAATGGTCTCCTAGTTTCTGAACATAACCATCTCCAGTCAATGATCGGTTCAGTTGAACTAGAGGACCCGGCTCATTCCATATTAACACTTCCAACACTACTATGTGAAACGTCTGACACACAATATTTTTAGCGCAACGCAATCTGACTTTCAGAAATCCCTACAAAAGAATGGCCCTGACTAACATTAACCTATGCGTTTCACAAATCGCTTACCTCACAAAAATCTTGGTTACTCGAACTACTGCAATACAGCGAGCGCCACTACTGCCAACTAAATAAAAGATTCAAACTACGGAAGGCACTAACTACTGATAGGCATAGTTAGCAAATGAAAGATTTTAATAGAGAACAAACAATGTATTTACCTTAATAGTCATCAAAAGTCATAATATATACAGCAGCTCATGACATCCATTTTTACAAATTTCGAAACTCCGCCATTTCTCTCCCCACATCCACCACTGCTGGCGGCTCACCTCCAACTGCGCAACGCTACGCGCTGTTCACATCCAGCTGCCGCTGCCCAACACTACAATGGCAGACAACAATGCAAACTAGCCACAGACTGCACACAGCACAGCCAGTGATTTTCATACAGAGCGCTACGTAACGTTGCCAATAAAAAAACATAAACAGCCTACCTACATATGGAGCCACCACCAACCTGTAGAATGCCTTGTTGCCAACTTCGGTCCATGGTTTCGTGGGGTCTGCGCCATACTCGAACACTACCAGCAGCCCTAACCAAATGAAATCGGCACTCATCTGACCAGGCCACGATTTTCTAGTCGTCTAGGAAATTGGAAATTTGTGGTAGGGACTATACTGCTGAGGTCATCGGCCCCTAAGTTTACACACTACTTAATCTAACTTAAACTAACTTGCGCTAAGGACGACACACACTCACACGCCGCAGGGAGGACTCGAACCTCTGACGGGGGGATCCGTGCGGACCGTGATAAGACGCCCTGGACCGCGCGGCCAGTCGTCTAGGGTCCAACAGATTTGGTCACGAACCCAGGGGAGTCCTTACTGGCGATAACGTGCTGTCAGCGAAGATACTCGGGTTGGTTGTCGCTGACATAGTCCATTAACGCCAAATTTCGCTTCGCGTAGTTCCAACTACTATTCCACGTTAAGTCCGTTAATTCCCGTCGTGCGCCCATGGTCACGTTGGAAACCTTCTCACATGAATCATCTGAGTACAAATAACAGCTCTGCCAATTCACTGCCCTTTTATGCCTAGTGTATGCAATACTAGCGCCATCTGGACTTGCGCATATTGCTATCCTACGGCTTCTGTCGCCACAGTGTATTTATGAGACAGAGAAGTATTGTTCTGTGTGCTTGCGTCTTACGCTGATACTACCACCCCTGTCGCTATGTCCTGATAGTGTGACTAGTTCTGCAGATATGTTTAATTTAGGACCAAGAAGCCTACATAGCCCGTGTACGCTGTATAAGCAATTGGCGCAGTGAACACCTTGTTTTGGATTTTCCGTACCAGCGGTTCGCGTGCCTTGTCTATGCGGACAAAGACAGCGGGTAGGCTTTGGCATTACTAAAACCACGTGTCTCACTACTCTCTGCTCGTCGGAAAGCCGAGACACTCTTGTTGGCGAGCTGCGACTTGTGTGTTTGATACCACTAACAAACTCTCCTGAACGATCCGTGTCTTTGGAAATCGGAGACGTAGTCCATCCCACTGCTCCTACATACTGTTCGAGCGTCGAAATGAAGAACTCAACATTTTGCTTGAAGGGTGTTTGAAAAATAATGCTAGTTTGTGTCCCGTAATGATGGAAGAAACAGCCCACTATAAAGCGCATTATGTGAAACTTTTAACGTGTAACACAGATATTTTCAATAAAATGCAACTACTGGAACCGAAAGAATGAAAGATATTTCTATGTTTGAAAAGTGAAGCTCTCTACACTGAATTTTGCGCCTCATAAACAGAAAATCAGCTTTAGTCACACGAAAAGCTGCACGAAATCGAAAGCAGATGTGGTAGAAGCGGGAAATAATCCAATACATCTAAAATAGTGAGAGAAATGAGTCCTCGGTTGTTGCAAGTAGGAAATAATGCATATCTCGCAAAGATATTAGGCAAAAAAATATTGGATGGAGACATTACTATTCTAGTAACTTATGTAGGTGGTATGAGCGGAAATACACTAACGTTAAAAATAGCACCATCAAAAAAAAAAAAAAAAAATGAAGAGTTATGAAATTTCGGGAATACATTTGTACGGGTAACATACTTAAGTGATTAATATTGCAAAATCGCAGGTTAATGTATGAGCACGATAATCCATTGCAGTCGTAAAATTTTGGTGCGTTAATAAACGGTGTAGCTGCAAGAATGTTGAATGCAAGCATCCAGACGTGCATGCATTGTGTTGTAGAGGCCCGGATGTCAGTTTGTGGGATGGAGTTCGCTGCCTGTCGCACTTGGTCGGTCTATACAAGGACGGTTAATGCTGTTTGTGTATGACGCTGGAGTTGTCGTCCGATGATGCCCCATATGTGGTGATCAAGCAGACCAAGGCAACGTGTCGACACTTTGTACAGCATGTTCGGTCACAACAGCAGTATGCCTGCCAGCGTTATCCTGTTGGAAAACACCCTCTGGAATGCTGTTGATGAATGGCAGCAGAAAAGGTCAAATAACAAGATTGACGTACAGTTGCAGTCATGGTGCGTGGGATAACCACGAGAGTTCTGTCGTCATACGAAATCTCACACCAGAACTCGAGCCGGCCGGAGTGGCCGAACAGTTCTAGGCACTACAGTCTGGAACCGAGCGACCGCTACGGTCGCAGGTTCGAATCCTGCCTCGGGCATGGATGTGTGTGATGTCCTTAGTAGTTAGGTTTAAGTAGTTCTAAGTTGTAGGGGACTGATGACCTCAGCAGTTAAGTCCCATAGTGCTCAGAGCCATTTGAACCAAGCAGAACTCGAAGTGTAGGTCCAGTGTGTCTAGAATGCCGACAGATTGGTTGCAGGCCCTTAACTGGCCTCCTTCTAACCAACATACGGCCATCATTGGCACTGTGGCAGAACCAGTTTTTACCAGAAAACACAACTGACCTCCACCCAGCCCTACAATAAGCTCTCTCTTGACACCACTGAAATCCCAAATGGAGGAGGTTTGGGATCTGCGGAATGCACGCCACAGGCGTCTGCCTCAGAGCTGTCCTTGAAGTAACCGATTTGTAACAGTTCATTGTGTCACTGTGGTGTCAATTGCTGCTCAAACTGCTGCTGTAGATGCAATACGTAGGACCAGAGCCACATGCGTAACACGATTTTCTTCCCTTTCGGTAGTGCCACGTGGCCGTCCGGATCCCAGTCTACTTGCGACCGTACATTCTCGTGACCATCGCTGCAGCAGTTGCCTACATTCCTTCCAAGCCTTTGTGCAGTATCGCAGAGGGAACATTTAGCCTCTCGTAGCTCTATCGCACGACCTTCTTCAAAATCTTTGAGGTGATGATACCGGCGTCTTTGTCGGCAGACGTGACTAACATCAACTCACCACGCCCAACTTCAAAGGCAACTCAGCCTCACGATAGTTACACCGTGAAAACTAGCGCAACTCTTATGTGTCTGGCGCGAAATTCGAACAGACATCATCTTTTATATGTAGAAATACGCCTATCAACTTCAGTTTATGTCGCACAACCCCTTCTTGGCGTTGCGACTTTTTTCCGGTTGGGTGTATCGTCTGTGGGTTTTCCAGGGGCTGTGAAAATGATACTGATAAGACAGGAGCGTCGTCAGCTAATGTGATTCTCATTGAGGTGGTGCCTAATTCTACCCTCAAGGTGATCCCTGAGGTATACAGTGCTACTGATAAAAAGTGAAGTTCCATGAGTACGAGACTAAAGAGACGCTAAGGTTGACTCACTGAAGTACAAGTGCTGGTCACACTCACAGAGATCATTCCGCCACAGGAGGAGAAGAACAAAATGCAGTTAGAGGTGTTACATCTGCTATAGGAATGACTCAAGTCGTAGAAAGAACAAATACTTGTGCTAAACGAATGTAGACGCACATATATATCTCTGTAAGTACCTTAGTATCTGACAAAAGTTTCTTCGTAAACCTCTACCCGTTCCTGAGAAACAAGGCGCCTTTACAGTCGGACAGACAAAGAGACGGAAACAACAAAGTGGTCCTACAAGGGTTTCGTTTTTACCGACTGAAGTGTAGTACACTAAAAGGAGTATGGTAAAAGGAAATATTTCGACTTTGAATTAATTTCGAGGTTTATCTCTCAGAACGTTCAGTTCTACAAGACGCTGACTGAAAATGGAAACTGCAAACTAGTGTACTCCTCTCTACAACAGTTAAGCAAGTTGTATGGAAGTGCAAATCGCTCCTCTGTCGAATATTCAGTTAGTAAATGCTGGAGTTCCTTCTGCAATGGGTCTACAATATGAGCCAAAACTCTAATAATGGAAGATACGTACAGATATTGCTGGGTTGGTATACCAACGTACTTGCGTAACGTCTCCAAGTTCGCAAATTAACATCACAAATGGTTCTGACAGCATGACAAACTTTTTCCAGGCTATGAATTCTTTCCGTTAACGCTCATGTTTCTCCCAAAGTATGATACTGTATCATATTACAGAGTCAAAATAAGCAAAGTCCGAAAGCTTTGTCCCATAGTTCATAACAGCATTCAGTGTCTCACTAGTTTCTCAACGTGATACTTCAAGAAAATTTTTCATTTAGGAGCAGTTCTACGAATTTAAGAAGTTCAACACCCTGGATTATTTGATCACCCAGTAATAATATCCCATTTTTACGAGATTTTGAATTAGAGATGATGTATCCCTGTTTCGCTGTAGTTAGACGACTGACTGTTCTCGGTAAGCACTGAACATTATTTGCTAAACCATATACAGTATGTGATCAAAGTATCCGAACACTCCCAAAAACATACGTTTTTCATATTAGGCGCATTGTGCTGCCACCTACTGCCAGGTACTCCATATCAGCGACTTCAGTAGTCATTAGACATCGTGAGAGAGCAGAATTGGCGCTCCGCGGAACTCACGGGCCAGCCGCAGTGGCCGAACGGTTTTAGGCGCTTCAGTCCGGAACAGCGCTGCTGCTACGGTCGCAGGTTCGAATCCTGCCTCGGGCATGGATGTGTGTGACGTACTTAGGTTGGTTAGGTTTAGGTAGTTCCAAGTCTAGGGGACTGATGACTTGCGATGTTAAGTCCCGCAGTGCTTCGAGACATTTGAACCACTTTGAACTCACGGGCTTCAGACGTAGTCAGGTGACTGAGTGTCACTTGTGTCATACGTCTGCACGCGAGATTTCGACACTCCTAAACATCCCTAAGGTCCACTGTTTCCGATGTGATAGTGAAGTGGGAACATGAAGGGACACGTAAAGTACAAAAGCGTACAGGCCGACCCCGTCTGTTGACTGACAGAGACCGCCAACAGTTGAAGAGGGTCGTAATGTGTAACAGGCAGACATCTATTCCGACAATCACACAGGAATTCCAGACTGCATCACGATCCACTGCAGGTACTACGGCAGTTGGGCGGGAGGTGAGAAAACTTGGATTTTATGGTCGAGCGGCTACTCATAAGTCACACATTACACCGGTAAATGCCAAACGACGCCTCACTTGATGTAAGGAGCGTAATTATCGGACGATTGGACAGTGGGAAAATGTTGTGTGGAGTGAAGAATCACGGCAGACAATGTGGCGATCCGATGGCAGGGTGTGCGTATGGCGAATGCCCGGTTTACGTCATCTGCCAGCGTGTGTAGTGCCAACAGTATAACTCGGAGCCGGTGGTGTTATGGTGTGGACGTGTTTTTCATGAAGTGGGCTTGCACCCCTTGTTGGTTTGATTGAAACTATCACAGCACAGGCCTACATCGATGTTTTAAGTCCCTTCTAGCTTCCCACTGCTAAGAACGATTCAGTGATGGTGACTGCATCTTTTAACACGATCGAGCACCTGTTCATAATGCACGGCCTGTGGCGGAGTGGTTACACGACAGTATCCCTGTAATGTACTGACCTGCACAGAGTCCTGACCTCAATCTCACAGAAAAATTTTAGGATGGTTTGGAACGCTGACTTCGACCCAGGCCTCACCGACCGACATCGATACCTCTCCTCGGTGCAGCAGTCCATGAAGAATAGGCTGCCATTCCCCAAGAAACCTCCCAGCAAGTGATTGAACGTAACCGCGCGGGATTAACCGGGCGGTCTGGGGCGCTGCAGTCATGGACTGTGCGGCTGGTCCCGGCGGAGGTTCGAGTCCTCCCTGGGGCATGGGTGTGTATGTTCGTCCTTACGATAATTTAAGTTAAGCAGTGTGTAAGCTCAGGGGCTGATGACCTTAGCAGTTAAGTCCCATAAGATTTCACACACATTTGAACGTTTTTTGATTGAACGTATGCCTGCGAGAGTGGAAGCTGTCATCAAGGCTAAGAGTGGGCCAACAGCATACTGAATTCCAGCATTACCGGTGGAGGGTGCCACGAACTTGTAAAACATATTCACCCAGGTGTCTGGATACTTTTGATCACATAGTATGCGTTACAGTAGTCGCCTTTCATAGTGATACTTTATCAGCAAAAAGAAAAACATTATCTCAACATACCGTGCTTAATGACAGATTGTTGATCCATGTTAGGAAAATCAGTGCAACTAGAATAGAACCCCGTAGTACGTTACGCTGCATATCATTCCACTAAAATGGTATTATGTTCCATATTTTATGATAGTTGCGTCCAGCCTTGGCCTTCTTACTTTCTAGGAATGAAATGAACCATTGGTGAAATATTTCCTTAACTCCACAATGCACCAACGTATGTAAAAATATAAGATGATCCAAACAACAGAATGCTTTTGATAAATAAAAAGAAAGATTTTTGCATTGCTTAAATTATCATTTAACCCCACAACTGCATCAGAGAGAAGACAGTAAATTGCTTTCTATTTGATTCTCCTCTCCTGAATCCAGGCTGCGAGTCTGACTATAAATTATATGTGATGAGATGAGCTACAACTGTCCGATACATTGTCTTCTCAAAAACTTCGAAAATTCTGGAAGCAAGACAATGCACCTGTAGCTGTCTACATTACTCCTATCCCCGTCTTTACCACGAGGTTTTTGCTCTCATAATATTAGTACTCTGCAAAGAAATTTTAAGCACTGGTTCGACATCCAGAGAAGATCATCACTTCCTGCTCATGACTGTGCTCGATATTTATTTGGTGCGTGTGATAAAGAGGGTCGCCTTTCTTTACTAGCTCGTATCAGGTTGGTGGCACCTTTCGCCGGTGACTGTATTTTCAGGAGATGCACCATTATCTTGTTTAATACATCGCAAAAGCTGTTTATATATACAAACATGTTACTATTTTAATTCAATAGAAAGCTTCTGAGCCACCCATCTTGAAGATATTTTGTCGAATTGGAGTAAATTGTGCACAGCGTGCGTACTCAGCCATGTTAACTTTTTTACAATAACTGTATTGTAATCCAGTGTATTTTTTACCATCACAATGCCACCAGCGGCTACAGTCTCATTGCTATTAAAACAGAATGTGTTTGATCTACATGAGGTGCAGAGTACAGGGACATCCTGCCATTTTCGACCTTCCGACTCCATTTTTGGGCTTGCTATTGTGACAAACATCGGAGACGACGCTGGATTTCTGTGTGTTTCGCCCTTTACTACGCTGGAACCTAATAAAAGAATTGCGTTCCTCCTTAGTGCGAATTACCAGACGTTCCCACTACGTTGTTTGTACAGTGTGCCGCTGCATACTGTTATAATCACGTCAGTTAGATAACAGGCTACTGGCACCATTAATTTTTTCGCTCTTTTATTACGTATGTACAGTTTTCATCTGACTCTCTTTTGAATATTATAAAAATGCTCTACAGTCAAACATATATTTGTTTTAAAGGTTTCATTTTTGACGCATCATGAACGCTTCATTTTCATCACACTTCATTGATTGCGTCTTATTTCCACAAATTATTCCTTTTATTAAGTATTCTAGTTTATTTTTGTACATAAGGGACGGAAGATCATTTCTGACTCCCAGAGGAAGCTTGAAGTAATTTGTGGTCCGTTAATGACTTGATATAAAATATTTATTTACGGCTGCTATCAGCGACAGACTTTTAAGGTGTAAAATTCTATGACAGCATAGGAGATTCGATTGGGCCTGGAAGAAGAATAAAAGGGAGAAATTTAAAAATATCAGATGAAATAAGAGAAACAAAGATCTAGAATTTACCAGACCTGGTAGTACGCTAAAGATTTGATTAACAACTGAAAATAAAACACCTAAACAGAGGGCATAATTCAGTAGCCTAGAACCACACTAGCCTCCAGAAAGCCGAAGAAGGTCAACATATTGCGTGAACATACGCGATCACTAAGTATCTAAAATTTAAGTTGTAATGTATTACAATAATTTGTAATTCGGTTCGAAAAATCTCGTGTAGTATGAAATAAAGCAAATAAATGCTCACAGTTTTTCTGAAACGAGGAATAAAGTGCATATAGTATAACTACCCGCTTCTTTGCTACCTATGGCGAAACCTTCATCCTCGCACCTGAATTACATCTTCAGCACAACATGAAGTTACTGGGTAGTTACTCTTCTAATAGAACATGGAAGTAACGTAACAGAATACACGATTTTTGAGTGAAGATTCCTCTGAATATAATTGAAGATGAATCTTACCAGAGCCGAAAGTGGTGCGTAACGGGTTGAGCTTTAAATTTCCGAACAACGAGCGGAGAGTGACACGAATAATACACAGGGGGAGGACAAAACTACGGAAATACCTCGAAAAATGCGTGCTTGAACTTAAATGCTGATGTTAGCCAATCGTGCATGTTGAAGTTTTGTAATTAGCCACGAACAGTACCGGTGCAATGTCCTCAATAAGCTGCAACCGTCAGTGGTGGTCAGAAGTGTTTGGCGTAGTTAAACCTGAGCTACGTGAATTCAATTGTTGCTGCTCGTATGGCTGGTGGTTGCGCAACTAAGACAGCCCAAGTGTTTAGTTTTTCATCGTATCGAAGATTTATACTGCATACAGGGAAAGTGGAGAAACACCATTTGTTAAGTCACGGCCGGCCGGTGTGGCCGAGCGGTTCTAGGCGCTTCAGTCTGGAACCGCGCGACCGCTACGGTCGCAGATTCGAATCCTGCCTCGGGCATTAATGTGTGTGATGTCCTTAGGTTAGTTAGGTTTACGTAGTTCTAAGTTCTAGGGGACTGATGACCTCAGATGTTAAGTCCCATAGTGCTGACAGCCATTTGAACCATTTTTTTGTTAAGTCACAATGCGGACGAAATTTGTGTTGAGTGATTGTGAAGGACAGTTATTCAAGAGAATATTGTCGAAACATAAGAGGACGACAGCTGCAAAAGTCACTGCACGAGTGCATGAAGCGACCTTCTTAAGCTTGGAATTGCAGTTCCAACTGGAATTCTAAAACAACACATTAGTGGTGCGACTACCCGTAAAATGGAAATGTAGTGACAAAGCTATAACACCTGAACTACAGAGCAATGGACGTATGTCATTTTGTTTCGAAACTCTAGTAATGTTTACGTCGCAAGATGATTGTGACCGGGGTTCGCTAAAAATTTGGGCAGCCACATCGTTGTTTACCATAAGACCCAAGGTTACTCTGGAAGGTCGCATTATACCCAAGGACAACGTGACCATTTTGGCTGATAAGATCCATACGGTGGTACAATATTTGTTCCCCTGTGGTGGTGATGTTCACAAGCCCGCTTCTTCCAGGACTCATTTATAATCATTACTCGAACTCGCCCTTGTTTTGCAGGAAGTATCCCTCGAAATCCATAGAGGACCTGTATTTATCCATTCCGCTACGACTGGAAACTGATTTCAAAGCCATAGGTTTTCGTACGTCGTATTAGGCATGGTTACGTTTGTGGTGATTCAATATTTTTGCCTAACCACTAGTATCACACAACGATCACGTTTAATATGGATTTTAGGCAGTTTCCGTACATTTTTTTGGCGGGTTCTATGCAGTCAGCAGATTCTTGCCTTGCAAATATGACATTTTAAGAAAATATGAGTTCCTCGCAAGGCTGTGAAGGCCCAAAGGATATCTACCGGCCACCGTGTCACTCTCTGCCTCGCCTTGTTAGGTGCGTGTGGTGCGGAGGGTCATGTGGACAGCACAGCGCACGTCCGGCCCTTTTACAGACAAGCTGCTGCTACTGGATGACGTAGGTTCTCAGTTGGCATCATGCGATTGACGGAGAGCCATCGAATAAAATCGAAGTCATGTAACTTCCTAGCAGATTGTGTCGGACCGGGACTCGTATCTGATACTTTTGCCTTTTGAGGGCCAGGTCAAGGAAATTAGAATTTAGAAAAACGGACGTAGCTGGTGGAATACTTAACTTTAATCTATTAATGGTGAACGTCGCTCTTGACTGTGCATGATTCATAATATCAATAGTAACAGAATTGGCGCCTTGCTAGGTCGTAGCAAATGACGTAGCTGAAGGCTATGCTAACTATCGTCTCGGCAAATGAGAGCGTATTTTGTCAGATGGCGGCGCTCGGTCTGCAATCATTGATAGTGGCGACACGCGGGTCCGACGTATACTAACAGACCGCGGCCGATTTAAAGGCTACCACCTAGCAAGTGTGGTGTCTGGCGGTGACACCACATGAACAATCTGCCAAACACTTCAGTGTGAATTGTTGAGTAGCCATGTAGATTTATTTCTAGATTTATATGTCGAAGAAATGTTAGTTAACTGCTACTTGGAATTCAGCGTGAAAGTTGACAAAGCTTTCCTGTTGTCGTTCACGCTTCTCCCCTGCAAAAGATAGTAACCTTAAAGCGATGTGAGATACACTCCATCTGATCAAAAGAATCTGGACATCTGTATTTTGATATTAATATGGAAGTGTCCACTCTACGCCTTTCTGACGGCTCAAAATCCGCTGGGGAAACATTTAATGGGGTATTTGAATGTCTGTGAAGGAATGGCAGCCCATTCTTCCTCAAGAGCCGGAACTAGAGAAGATAGGGATGTTGCATCCTGGGGTCTGGAGCGAAGTCAGTGTTGTAACTCGATACAAAGGTGTTCACATTAGGATTCTAGGTGCGTTAATCGACTTCAGGAATGTTCTTGTTCACAAATAATGGTCTGTCTGATGACGTGGTATGACAGGGTGCATTGTCATGCTGATACAAACTATCATCATCTCTGAAGTGTTCCTCTAAGGAGACACAAGGCAGTAAAATGTGGTCAATTCTTCCGTGTTTAGCGTATACGTATGTACAATGAGGGTACTTCAGCTTAACATCACCTGTGACACCACCTCCTCTATACTTTACTGTTGGCACTACACAAGATAGCAAGTAACGTTCGCCAGATACTCAGCAAATCCAAACCCTTCCATCGGACAGCCACACAGTATAGCGTAATTCATCACTCCAAATCACCCGTTTCTAGTCATCGACCGTTCAGTGTCGTCGCTCTTCACACCACAGCAAGCGTCGCCTAGGAATGTGTGGCACATAACGAGGTGCTCCACCGTTGTACCCATTCATTTTACCTTCCTATGCACAGTCACTGTGCTGATAGCGCTTTGGAAGTCAAGAGTGGTTCCTTCCGCTGGTTTCATGTGATTTTTTACAACCACGTTCAGCAATGCTCGACGTTTTCTCTCCGTCAGTACATGAGTTCTTCCTGTGGTGGTTTTGCTAGGGCCTTCCTTCGCGTTCTACTTAGTAGTCATATTACCAACAATCGACCTGGGCAGCTTTGGAAGTTACAAAATGTCTCTGATGGATTTGTTACTCCATTGGCAGCCATGTTCGAAGTCACTGAACTCTCCTGACCAAGTCATTCTGCTGTTGCTGCTACTCCACTGACAACACATTACTAGCCGTTTCCTTTTGTATTGGTGTGTCTTCCCCTCTTGAAGTCTAGTGGTCAGTTCCGCCTTGCATACGACTGTCCGCATACTTTTGATGAGGTATTGTGCGTGCTTGCAGAGGTACAATACTTTGTATTTAACACCCGAGACGAGGAATAGTCGTACGAAGGTAAGTGGCTGTCGCCATATGCCCAAGAGCGAGCTGCTGCCTACATATGTAGATGCGCTGCGCTTTACATACTATCGCCTATTCGAACAGCAGCCTTGTTGGTATCAGAACAAGAAACTCTGCTTGTACGACATCCGCCGTCTTTTCTTCGATCAAGAAATCCAGAGAGCTACGACTGACGCTTTACGGCCTCCTAGCCGCAGTTTCATTTGAATTGCTGAGTGTCGGTATCTTTGTAAATGTATCTGGCAATATACGTGGAGAGGAGTGTGAAACCGAAGGCTTCGCTTAGCCACAGCAGGGCACGTTTAGCTGAGAAAGAGAATTTTCCACGGGCTGCAGGCTTTCCCGATTAGAAGTCGTTTTATCGATTCCTTACTTTCCCTTTCAGGCGATTTAACTATCGTGTTAGCTGTTACACTGCGGATATAAGGATTATCTAAAAGAGACGTTTCTTCACTCATCTGTTTCCTAAAATAGATTTTTTTTATTTCTTTGGAACGTATTCTCTGTGGGACAATGTGTGGTTTATGTAACTACGATCTTACGTTACATTTCAGAAAATAGTAGCGCTGTAATATAGGGGGTAAACTAGTTACTTCCTTTTGTGAGGTCGAAATCGGTGGACTTCCTTTAAAGTTCTGATTTTTATAGAGCAATAACGAAACAATTGCCCCGAAAACGTTTAATACAACAAAACCCTTGCGAAAGACTTGGTGGTTAAAGAAGACCTAATAGTTGCGAATAGTTCGATGACACTTCAGAGTGTAGGCAGTAAAATAGATTGTCCGCCGTGACACTGACGATGGTATTGCCTCGTGTCACGAACCGTCAAGGCCAGACCCCTCATAAGATCTCATCTATAGGACACTTGGCTCTGTCACATAACGAGTATCAAATACCATTGGATCATCAGCATCAACTGAGGTGTCACATCCACGAATGCACTACAGACAGGTAACGAAGGTTCGAGTGTAATGAAGCGTTTATCAGATATGTGGACAGGTAACAGAACCCGGTATCTTGTGGAGGAAGGTGAGTGTACAGTAGGAACAGAGGTGTCGTCAGGAGTGCCTCGGTGAAGCGTGAGACGACCGTTTTTGTTCTGCCTATACGGGGTGAGTCACCTAACATTACCGCTGGATATATTTCGTAAACCACATCAAATACTGACGAATCGATTCCACAGACTGAACGTGAGGAGAGGGGCTAGTGTAATTGGTTAATACAAACCATAAAAAAATGCACGGAAGTATGTTTTTTTAAAACGAACCTACGTTTTTTTAAATGGAACCCCGTTAGTTTTGTTAGCACATCTGAACATATAAACAAATACGTAATCAGTGCCGTTTGTTGCATTGTAAAATGTTAATTACATCCGGAGATATTGTAACCTAAAGTTGACGCTTGAGTACCACTCCTCCGCTGTTCGATCGTGTGTATCGGAGAGCACCGAATTACGTAGGGATCCAAAGGGAACGGTGATGGACCTTAGGTACAGACGAGACTGGAGCAGCACATTACGTCCACATGCTAACACCTTTATATTGGTCTTTTTCACTGACACACATGTACATTACCATGAGGGGTGAGGTACACGTACACACGTGGTTTCCGTTTTCAATTACGGAGTGGAATAGAGTGTATCCCGACATGTCAGGCCAATAGATGTTCAATGTGGCTGCCATTATTTGCTGCACACAATTGCAATCTCTGGCGTAATGAATGTCGTACACGCCGCAGTACATCTGGTGTAATGTCGCCGCAGGCTGCCACAATACGTTGTTTCATATCCTCTGGGGTTGTTGGCACATCACGGTACACATTCTCCTTTAACGTACCCCACAGAAAGAAGTCCAGAGGTGTAAGATCAGGAGAACGGGCTGGCCAAATTATGCGTCCTCCACGTCCTATGAAACGCCCGTCGAACATCCTGTCAAGGGTCAGCCTAGTGTTAATTGCGGAATGTGCAGGTGCACCATCATGCTGATACCACATACGTCGACGCGTTTCCAGTGGGACACACTCTATTCCACTTCGTAATTGAAAACGGAAACCACGTGTGTACGTTTACCTCACTCCTCATGGTAATGTACACGTGCGTCAGTGGAAAAGACCAATAAAAAGGTGTTAGCATGTGGACGTAATGTGCTGCTCCAGTCTCGTCTGTACCTAAGGTCCATCACCGTTCCCTTTGGATCCTTACGTAATTCGGTGCCCTCCGATACACACGATCGAACAGCGGAGGAGTGGTACTCAAGCGTCAACTTTAGGTTACAATATCTCCGGATGTAATTAACATTTTACAATGCAACAAATGGCACTGATTAAGTATTTGTTTATATGTTCAGATGTGCTAACAAAACTAACGGGGTTCCATTTTTTAAAAAAACGTAGGTTTGTGTTAAAAAACATACTTCCGTGCATTTTTTATGGTTTGTATTAACCAATTACACTAGCCCCTCTCCTCACGTTCGGTCTGTGGAATCGATTCGTCAGTATTTGATGTGATTTACGAAATATATCCAGCGGTAACGTTAGGTGACTCATCCTGTATATAAACGATTTGTCCGATAGGGTAAGCAGTAATTGGCGAATATTTGCTGATGATACTGTAGTGTACGGTAAGGTGTCGTCGTTCAGTGACTGTAGTAGGATACAGGACATCTTGGACATAATTTGTATTTGGTGTGATGAATGGCAGCTAGCTTTAAACGAGGAAAACGTAAGTGAATGTAAATGTATATGAAAAGGAATCACGTAACGTTCGAATTGGGCAGGGTGCTGTGCTACTTGCCAAGGTCGCGTTGTTAAAAATGTTTTTGACAAGTATTAACTTTATTACATCTTGCACCACTGGCACATTTCGGCCGCCGGGGCTGTTTTCAAGTACCGACGTGTCACATAGTTATCCCATAAATTTATCTTGAAACTCTTCCACAGATTCGTGTTTGCATAAAACAACAGTGTGGTATTGTGGGTCCACCTTGATGTAACACACTTCCTGTTATTTATTTATTTATTCCCACATCAATTTCAGCGACAATGTCGCAATCATCAGTGGGTTCTTAGATTTTGAAACATGCAAAAACACCATACTTACAAACATGTAAGAAAGTATTGCATATGTACTTTCTGGATTCAAACATTGTTTTCTGTGAATACTTTCGTAACAGCTTTTTTACTTTACGTCTCAACCTGCCTTTTATGATTGTAGCCACAGTTTCCAGCATATTTTCTGTGATTTTGACATGATTTTTTTCCCGGCATACATGTCATATGCAACTGTATGAGTGGCTGTTAGTAAATAAATACAAAAACGTGAACTTGTGTATGTCAGCGTTGTACAATTGGGATTGCCGTAGTGTTGTGGATACAGTTATTGTGTGTACTAGGTTTTTACGTACTTTGTCATTTATTAAGGCTCGTTGAGCGGCCTGCAGCTACTTTTAGATACAGATAAACATTGCTTTAGTAGCTTTTTCGTAATCCAGAATTTTACGTCATCTTGCTGTTTACGTGTGTCGCGAGAAATGTACCGCATATTGCAAGTTTATGAAAATTGTAGCTTCGCAGAACACCTAGTGAAGAAATGCCACAACCCCACTAATTTCGAATGTGATTTAAACATCCTGAAACACTACAACAGATTATTCCGAAAACTAA
Organism: Schistocerca cancellata; assembly: GCF_023864275.1. Classification (NCBI taxonomy): domain Eukaryota; kingdom Metazoa; phylum Arthropoda; class Insecta; order Orthoptera; family Acrididae; genus Schistocerca; species Schistocerca cancellata. The sequence continues at coordinate 913,314,207 of NC_064629.1, forward strand.
CGATAAAAGAAAACTATCACATACAAATGGCTATAGTGGAAGGGAGAAATGTAATAAACGAAAATACTACATTTTGCAAAAACACAGTCTTTATTTCTCTACAAGAACTGACACAAGACGCAGAACAGGAACACACACACACACACACACACACACACACACACACACACACACACACTCTCCACCACCAGAAACAAAGACATAAATAAATTTCACGCGAGACACGCGAACGGCAAGATGGCGTAATGTTGTAGATTACGAACAAGGTTTTCTGCGTCTAAAAGTAGCTGCAACCGCCCAACGAACGTACACGATAAACTACGTAGCAACCTAGTACAAAGCAAAACTGTGTACGCAACAGTACCGCAATCCCAATTGTATAACGGTAACATACTTAGGTTCATGGTTTTGTACTTGTCTACACACAGTCACTCATTCAGTTGCTGATGACGTGATGTCTGCCGAGGGAAACGGCAAAGAAAAAACACTGAAAATATACCGGAAATAGTGAGAATAATCATAAAAGCCATGCCGTGACGTAAAGTAAATAAGGTATGGCTTGGTTCAAATGGCTCTGAGCGCTATGGGACTTAACTTCTGAGGTCATCAGTCCCCTAGAACGTAGATCTACTTAAACCTAACTAACCTAAGGACATCACACACATCCATGCCCGAGGCAGGATTCGAACCTGCGACCGTAGCGGTCGCGCGGCTCCAGACTGTAGCGCCCAGAACCGCTCGGCCACTCCGGCCGGCAGTAAGGGATCATGAGACAGTTCACAGTAAACAATATTTGGAATCAAACAGTACACATGTAATAATCTTTTACAATGTGTATAATTATGTTATTTTTACATATTTTAGATTGAAAGAATCCACCGATGACAGCAACATTGTAGCTGAAACTAGTTTCCGAATAAATAAATAAACTATAAAAAGTGTTTTGTATCGAGGCAGACCCTCAATCCCATATTGTTATAATTATCCTGTTATAAAACGGCGGATATAGTGGCAACGGATGGAGTGGCAACTGACCCTTAACATAGAATACATAGAAAGAAGGATCCTTTATTGTATGATTACATGATAGCGGATCAAACACTAGTAGCAGTTACTTCTGTAAAATATCTGGGAGTATGCGGAACGATTTGAAGTGGAATGATCATATAAAATTAATCGTTGGTAAGGCGGGTGCCAGGTTGAGATTCATTGGGAGAGTCCTTAGAAAATGTAGTCCATCAACAAAGGAGGTGGCTTACAAAACACTCGTTCGACCTATACCACATGCAGCTCTACTGTGTGATTAAATGATGATGGCGTCCTCTTGGGTAAAATATTCCGGAGGTAAAATAGTCCCCCATTCGGATCTCCGGGCGGGGACTACTCAGGAGGACGTCGTTATCAGGAGAAAGAAAACTGGCGTTCTACGGATCGGAGCGTGGAATGTCAGATCCCTTAACCGGGCAGGTAGGTTAGAAAATTTAAAAAGGGAAATGGATAGGTTAAAGTTAGATATAGTGGGAATTAGTGAAGTTCGCTGGCAGGAAGAACAAGACTTTTGGTCAGGTGATTACAGGGTTATAAATACAAAATCAAATAGGGGTAATGCAGGAGTAGGTTTAATAATGAATAAAAAAAATAGGAGTGCGGGTTAGCTACTACAAACAGCATAGTGAACGCATTATTGTGGCCAAGATAGACACAAAGCCCATGCCTACTACAGTAGTACAAGTTTATATGCCAACAACCTCTGCAGATGATGAAGAAATAGATGAAATGTATGACGAGATAAAAGAAATTATTCAGGTAGTGAAGGGAGACGAAAATTTAATAGTCATGGGTGACTGGAATTCGTCAGTAGGAAAAGGGAGAGAAGGAAACATAGTAGGTGAATATGGATTGGGGGGAAGGAATGAAAGAGGAAGCCGCCTTGTAGAATTTTGCACAGAGCATAACTTAATCATAGCCAACACTTGGTTCAAGAATCATAAAAGAAGGTTGTATACCTGGAAGAATCCTAGAGATACTAAAAGGTATCAGATAGATTATATAATGGTAAGGCAGAGATTTAGGAACCAGGTTTTAAATTGCAAGACATTTCCAGGGGCAGATGTGGATTCTGACCACAATCTCTTGGTTATGAACTGCAGATTGAAACTGAAGAAACTGCAAAAAGGTGGGAATTTAAAGAGATGGGACCTGGATAAACTGAAAGAACAGAGCATAGGTTGTAGAGAGTTTCAGGGAGAGCATAAGGGAACAATTGACAGGAATGGGGGAAAGAAATACAGTAGAAGAAGAATGGGTAGCTCTGAGGGATGAAGTAGTGAAGGCAGCAGAGGATCAAGTAGGTAAAAAGACGAGGGCTAATAGAAATCCTTGGGTAACAGAAGAAATATTGAATTTAATTGATGAAAGGAGAAAATATAAAAATGCAGTAAATGAAGCAGGCAAAAAGGAATACAAACGTCTCAAAAATGATATCGACAGGAAGTGCAAAATGGCTAAGCAGGGAGGGCTAGAGGACAAATGCAAGGATGTAGAGGCTTGTCTCACTAGGGGTAAGATAGATACTGCGTACAGGAAAATTAAAGAGACCTTTGGAGAGAAGAGATCCACTTGTATGAATATCAAGAGCTCAGATGGCAACCCAGTTCTAAGCAAAGAAGGGAAGGCAGAAAGGTGGAAGGAGTATATAGAGGGTTTATACAAGGGCGATGTACTTGAGGACAATATTATGGAAATGGAAGAGGATTTAGATGAAGACGAAATGGGAGATAAGATACTGCGTGAAGAGTTTGACAGAGCACTGAAAGACCTGAGTCGAAACAAGGCCCCGGGAGTAGACAACATTCCATTTGAACTACTGATGGCCTCGGGAGAGCCAGTCATGACAAAACTCTACCATCTGGTGAGCACGATGTATGAGACAGGTGAAATACCCTCAGACTTCAAGAAGAATATAATAATTCCAATCCCAAAGAAATCAGGTGTTGACAGATGTGAAAATTACCGAACTATTAGTTTAATAAGTCACAGCTGCAAAATACTAACGCGAATTCTTTACAGACGAATGGAAAAACTGGTAGAAGCCGACCTCGGGGAAGATCAGTTTGGATTCCGTAGAAATGTTGGAACACGTGAGGCAATACTGACCTTACGACTTATCTTAGAAGAAAGATTAAGAAAAGGCAAACCTACGTTTCTTGCATTTGTAGACTTAGGGAAAGCTTTTGACAATGTTAACTGGAATACTCTCTTTCAAATTCTGAAGGTGACAGGGGTAAAATACAGGGAGAGAAAGGCTATTTACAATTTGTACAGAAACCAGATGGCAGTTATAAGAGTCGAGGGGCATGAAAGGGAAGCAGTGGTTGGGAAAGGAGTAAGACAGGGTTGTAGCCTCTCCACGATGTTATTCAATCTGTATATTGAGCAAGCAGTAAAGGAAACAAAAGAAAAATTTGGAGTAGGTATTAATATTCATGGAGAAGAAGTAAAAACTTTGAGGTTCGCCGATGACATTGTAATTCTGTCAGAGACAGCAAAGGACTTGGAAGAGCAGTTGAACGGAATGGACAGTGTCTTGAAAGGAGGATATAAGATGAACATCAACAAAAGCAAAACGAGGATAATGGAATGTAGTCAAATTAAGTCGGGTGATGCTGAGGGAATTAGATTAGGAAATGAGACACTTAAAGTAGTAAAGGAGTTTTGCTATTTAGGGAGTAAAATAACCGATGATGGTCGAAGTAGAGAGGATATAAAATGTAGACTGGCAGTGGCAAGGAAAGCGTTTCTCAAGAAGAGGAATTTGTTAACATCGAGTATAGATTTAAGTGTCAGGAAGTCGTTTCTGAAAGTATTTGTATGGAGTGTAGCCATGTATGGAAGTGAAACATGGACGATAACTAGTTTGGACAAGAAGAGAATAGAAGCTTTCGAAATGTGGTGCTACAGAAGAATGCTGAAGATAAGGTGGGTAGATCACGTAACTAATGAGGAGGTATTGAATAGGATTGGGGAGAAGAGAAGTTTGTGGCACAACTTGACTAGAAGAAGGGATCGGTTGGTAGGACATGTTTTGAGGCATCAAGGGATCACAAATCTAGCATTGGAGGGCAGTGTGGAGGGTAAAAATCGTAGAGGGAGACCAAGAGATGAATACGCTAAGCAGATTCAGAAGGATGTAGGTTGCAGTAGATACTGGGAGATGAAGAAGCTTGCACAGGATAGAGTAGCATGGAGATCTGCATCAAACCAGTCTCAGGACTGAAGACCACAACAACAACAACAAAGGCGGGTGCCAGGTTGAGATTCATTGGGAGAGTCCTTAGAAAATGTAGTCCATCAACAAAGGAGGTGGCTTACAAAACACTCGTTCGACCTATACTTGAGTGTTGCTCATCAGTGTGGAATCCGTACCAGATCGGGTTGACGGAGGAGATAGAGAAGATCCAAAGAAGAGCGGCGCGTTTCGTCGCAGGGTTATTTGGTAACCGTGATAGCGTTACGGAGATGTTTAGCAAACTCAAGTGGCAGACTCTGCAAGAGAGGCGCTCTGCATCGCGGTGTAGCTTGCTCGCCAGGATTCGAGAGGGTGCGTTTCTGGATGAGGTATCGAATATATTGCTTCCCCCAACTTATACCTCCAGAGGAGATCATGAATGTAACATTAGAGAGATTCGAGCGCGCACGGAGGCTATCAGACAGTCGTTCTTCCCGCTAACCATACGCGACTGGAACAGAAAAGGAAGGTAATGACAGTGGCACGTAAAGTGCCCTCCGCCACACACCGTTGGGTGGCTTGCGGAGTATAAATGTAGATGTAAATGTAGATGTAGATGTAGATCAGAAAGTGAGTACGTAACGTGCAACCAACGGAACTTAAACCAGTAAGCTTATTGCTTGCAGTAATAATCATCTTCATAACTAATTCCGCGTTATAAGATACAGTACGTGCTTGCTTTCGTTATTGGGTACCAACGACTTGTACATCTTCGCTACTGTGTAACACATTTTTTCTAGTCGAAAACTGTGAGCAGTTCTTAACGCTTGTCTTTCAGAACTCATGTTTACTCAACAAGTAATTCTTGTTTAGGCCCATAATACCTCCTACGACGCACATAAACCAAAGAGCTTGCTTCAGAAGAGATACATTTCACAGTATCGAAGATTAAAAAGTGATTATAACTCTTAAGGTAAGTCATGACTAGTAAATGGATAAAAGTGATATAGGAAACATGCAGTGTATTTCTCACAATTTAAGCTAGGAGGTTACGGCAAAGCTTTTATTTATTTTAGTTTTTACTTTTTTTTTATTCCATACCTGAAAACTCAGTGATTATCGAAGTAAAGGTGCAAAGACAATAAAAGGAAAGTGTTCCCATCTGTAAATAAACGATCTTGATGAAACTTGGCGGATTGGTAGAGGGGCAAAACAATCCGAAACATATCTCTTTACTTTGCGCCCAGTTCAATTTTAAGGAGTAAAACAAATACCAAAACGTAATTTGGCATACTAGGTTATTCGTAATTTCTTCGAAACGATGGTATACGTAAAATGTTCTTCGTGTAAGACTTGAATGTAATTAACGTTCTTGAAAACTATATAATCAAATTTTGTAAAATACCCCTCCACCATTAATTAATTTTGCAAATGAAAATGTTTATGAAAATTTCAGTTAAAGACGCTTTTAACCCAGATACATCCATGTGTAATAAAACTGGTTTCCGAAGTACTATTTTTTGAAAATAAGCTGTACACGATGTGCAGTCAGAGTATTTTCTACATACCTAATTAAAACAGCTAAATATTCATTATTATTCGAATTATTTATTTTATTATTATATATTTTTGCCGTTAAGATAGTGATTGAACTTGAATGTTATATGATTATTCAGTTTTCCCCTTTTTCTCATGATTTCTTCTTCTTTTTCGCTTTCCCAAACCTCTTCATTCTTTGACTGTGTTCGTGTTTCCTTTGTTCTGTCCATATTTTCGCTGGTCTCATCCTTCCTTTTACTTCAAATTTCGTGTTCATAATTTTGTTTATGAATTTGTCTCTTTCATCTGTCATTTCTTTATTGATTGAAATCAAATGTTCAAATGTGTGTGAGTTCCTAAGGGACCAAACTGCTAAGGTCATCGGCCCCTAGACTTACACACTAATTAAACTAACTTATGCTAACAACACACAAATCCATGCCAGAGAGAGGACTCGAACCTCCGACCGGAGGGCTTTATTATTCCTGCTTGTTTTTGGTCTTCTTCTGTTTTATAAAACCAGTTGGTTTTTTTTTATAGAACTGTTGAACATCAAACATCCTCTTTGTGAGCCTGGTGATGTTCATTTTTTGTTTGTGCCCAAAGAACGTTAATCGATGTTTTCTGATTATGTCTGTGTGTCTGTCTGTATGTTCGTATAGTTCTTCGGTTGGCCTCTTCATCCATATACTATCTCTACGTACTGCTCCAAAAAGTTTTCGAAGGATTTTACGTTCTATTTTTTATGTCTCTGTGAAGCTTGATGCCCCGAGTGTGGCCGTTTCTCATGCATAGATGGTTTCTGGTAGTACAACTGTATTGTAGTGCCTCAGTTTCTCCTGTCTTGAAATGCTTCTTTTATTGCAATGCGTCCATGTAAGTTTGTACGGTTTCTGAAGCTTTTCTGTTCGTTTTGTATTGGATGCCTCGTTTGATCCTCCTATTTGTATGTATTCTCCAAGACACTTGGATTTTTCCACTCTGTTAACCAATCCTTATTTTGTGCGCATGACTTGTGTATTGTTCTTCTTTCTTTCCATAAATTGTGTTTTCTCGTATGATATCTGTAACCCTGTTTTAGCAGACACTTCATTTAAATATTTCAGGTCTTCTTGTGCATCTTGTCTGTTGCTGACGAGTATTGCCAAGTCATCTGCAAATGCTAGGCATTTTATGATTGTCTTGTTTGCATGTGTTCTTCCTAACTGATTTCCTTTTACGTATTTATTTCTTTACTTATTTATTTTACATATACGTGGTTTATGTTTTAAATTGTTATTATACGTTTTACATTGATGTCTTTTTGTTTTGTTTTTTAGTTTACCAAATCACGTAAGTGTATTTTCTTATTTGAAAATTAAAAGTTATCACTATTATGGTAGAAAATCATTACAATAATGGCAGTTTGTAAATAAATACTTAAAAATAACGTTTTCTGTACCATGTACATAAAATGAATAAAATTTGTTCACATAACGCACATGACGGCGAACACAACATAACACAAAATTCAGCTGGATTTCAAATTGTCGCGGGTGATACTCTAAATATACTGCTTTGTATCAGGCAAATTTCAATACATTGGTAAGCCTTGGCAAAGAAAATTGATTATGTACTACTAACTGCAACTTCATTATATTGTTTCTCAAGTGGAGATTGACATCATAACTACTGAACAAAACTAGACCTGAAAACCTTCGGACGGAGTTCTGCCAATGTCGAAAGCCATATACGTTCCACAGCTGTACCTGTGCTGCCGAGCCCTATGGGATCACCAGATGAACAACTTTCTTGTCCACAGGTACGTTGCTCTAAACGTTTCTTCTATACTTAGCACCTCAAGAATCCGAAAAGGATACAGATTTTTCTTCCTCACCGGGAAAGAAAATATTTTTGATATACGTTTTGACCTGGTCAGCTTTTTTTACCATGTTACGATGCTGTAATAAGAGCATTTGGTGCTTCAAAAAGAGATCCTCGAATTCTCGCTGCAAAGTCACCATTAATGTCTTTTAAAATTATGAAAAGGCGGGTGGACAATTTGAAAAGCCGTTTTGAGAGTTGAACCCAAGGAGAAGAAACTTTTTCATCTGGTGATCCCAACTGGCTCCATTGCACAGATACTGTTGTGGGAACTATGTGAGAAGATTTTCAGATCTTGTTCTGTCAAATGATTATGATATCAACCTCTACTTGGGAAACAATGTAACCAAGGTGCAGCAACTAGTACATAATCAATTATCTTTATAAGGCTTAGCAATGTACTGAAATACAGCTAATACAACTCAGAATATTTAAAGGGTCACCAGCCCCCCTTCTAACAGCCGTGTACCGCAAGTGTCTACAGGAACGGAAGGTTCCAAATGATTGGAAAAGAGCACAGGTAGTCCCAGTCTTCAAGAAGGGTCGTCAAGCAGATGCGCAAAACTATAGACTTATATCTCTGACGTCGATCTGTTGTAGAATTTTAGAACATGTTTTTTGCTCGAGTATCATGTCGTTTTCGGAAACCCAGAATCTACTCTGTAGGAATCAACATGGATTCCGGAAACAGCGATCGTGTGAGACCCAACTCCCTTTATTTGTTCATGAGACCCAGAAAATATTAGATACAGGCTCCCGGGTGGATGCTATTTTCCTTGACTTCCGGAAGGCGTTCGATACAGTTCCCCACTGTCGCCTGATAAACAAAGTAAGAGCCTACGGAATATCAGACCACCTGTGTGGCTGGATTGAAGAGTTTTTAGCAAACAGAACACAGCATGTTGTTATCAATGGAGAGACGTCTACAGACGTTAAGTAACCTCTGGCGTGCCACAGGGGAGTGTTATGGGACCATTGCTTTTCACAATATATATAAATGACCTAGTAGATAGTATCGGAAGTTCCATGCGACTTTTCGCGGCTGATGCTGTAATATACAGAGAAGTTGCAGCATTAGAAAATTGTAGCGAAATGCAGGAAGATCTGCAGCGGATAGGCACTTGGTGCAGGGAGTGGCAACTGACCCTCAACATAGACAAATGTAATGTATTGCGAATACATAGAAAGAAGGATCCTTTATTGTGTGATTATATGATAGCAGAACAAACACTGGTAGCAGTTACTTCTGTAAAATATCTGGGAGTATGCGTGCGGAACGATTTGAAGTGGAATGATCATATAAAATTAATTGTTGGTAAGGTGGGTACCAGGTTGAGATTCATTGGGAGAGTCCTTAGAAAATGTAGTCCATCAACAAAGGAGGTGGCTTACAAAACACTCGTTCGACCTATACTTGAGTATTGCGCATCAGTGTGGGATCTGTACCAGATCGGGTTGACGGAGGAGATAGAGAAGATCCAAAGAAGAGCGGCGCGTTTCGTCGCAGGATTATTTGGTAACCGTGATAGCGTTACGGAGATGTTTAGCAAACTCGAGTGGCAGACTCTGCAAGAGAGGCGCTCTGCATCGCGGTGTAGCTTGCTCGCCAGGTTTCGAGAGGGTGCGTTTCTGGATGAGGGATCGAATATATTGCTTCCCGCTACTTATACCTCCCGAGGAGATCACGAATGTAAAATTTGAGAGATTAGAGCGCTCACGGAGGCTTTCAGACAGTCGTTCTTCCCGCGAACCATACGCGACTGGAACAGGTAATGACAGGGAGGTAATGACAGTGGCACGTAAAGTGCCCTCCGCTACACACCGTTGGGTGGCTTGCGGAGTATAAATGTAGATATAGATGTAGCGACAATTTGAAACCCTGGAGAATTTTGTTTTATATTGTGTTCTCTATAGTGTTTATTATGTGAACAAATTTGTTCGTTTTACGTGCACAGTCTAAATAAACGTTACGTTTGAAGTATTTCTTTACAGATTACCGTTATTTTAATAATTATTATCATAGTAATGAGTTACTTATAATTTTCAATTAATAAAATACACTCAAGTGAAACGGTAAACTAGAAAACAAAAAACGTAAGTGTAAAACGTAAATTAACAATTTAAAGCATAAAACAAATACAAGCAAAACAAATAATTAGATTAATAATGAATGTACAAATATTTAATCAGGTATGTTGAAAATACTCCGACGGTTCATTGTGTACAGCTTCTTTTCAAAAAATGGTATTTCAGAAAACAGTTTTATAACACGTGGATGTATGTGGCTTGAAAGCTTCTTTAATTTAAATTTTCTCAAAAGTTTTCATTTTTCAAAATTAGTTAATGGTGGTGAGGTATTTTGCAAAATTTCAAATTATTACAAAAGTTGATTATATTTTTCATGAACGCTAAATACATATCAACATTTACACAAGAAACATGTATTATCGTCCCGACGATATTCCTTCTATACCCAATACGCCAAATTACCTTTCAGGGTATGTTTTATCCCTTAAAAGTGAAGCTGGACACAAACAATAAAATACTTAAAACGTAATTTTGCGGCCTCTACACACCCGCCAAGTTTAGATAAGATCATTTATTTACCCTTAGGACTGTTCCCTTGTTAGTGGGGAAATTGGAGCCACCTGGTTGGCCAATTTTTATCTCCGTTCTGGAGAGACAGAAAGTTTACTGCAGCAAGAACGACCCCTGGGCAACCAGTCTGGCAGGATTAGGTCGTATTTCGGATTGAGTACGGAATTGTAAAGTGAAAGATGTGTTTCATACGGAGTGTAATTTATATAAATCCGTAACCCCCAGTTTACAGTACCGATTTGTTTCACGTTGTCATTTTCTTTAATGGCTGTACCTCAGATGAGATGCGTAATAAATCCACAGTCCTCCAGCATTAGTAATTAGCAGAATGAACCTTAATGTACGGTCAGGTAATAATCAGCTTAACTTCTGACAACTCAGCCAACTTGCAAATCTATGCATGTTGCCTTTTTCCGACGAGAAGTGGGGATAATCGGATTACCTGCTTAGCTTTGTAAAAATACACTGCATGACAATTCGCTTAATACCTAGCAAAAACTGTTTGATATTTTTATCTTAAATCTATGATGAAAGCGTCGGACGCCTAAAAATTCAATTATAACTGAAAGATGAGGGATAAAGCTGTTCTGGGGTAGTACAAGAAGTTGGCGTAAACTGGTGGGCGTTTTTAATATGGCTTGTTTATCATGTGAAATCAAACATACCTTCGCATACACCTGATGAGGTAGACGGCGATTCGCAACGTCTAGTTCGCTTGGCACACTTAACAGCTGGAGAATCAAACTGATCTCTTCACCTATAAGTAGTGGACATTGGTCACGTGAGTTTTCACGTCGTCATCCTCTGTATGGTGTGTTCATCGAAATATTCCGATGCAGTTTAGTATTAAGTACCTGTGTATTGCAGTGTTAAGCGTTCTATTCTCCATTTGAGTGGGATTTATTCTTGTAGTCTTCAGTCCGAAAACTTGCATGATGATGTTCTCCACAATATTCTATCCTGCAACCTACATCTACTTGAACATTCAATCCTTGTTCTCCTTTCAAATTCCCTCGACTGACCCCATCCTCGTCAAACACACACACTTCTCATTACTTCTAAACTTTCCCTTTTCCTTAATTCAACAGGACGTGTCCTATTGCTCTATCCTTCCTTTTAGTTGAGTTGTGCAATAAATTTATTTTCTCCCCAAAAGTTACTGTTCTGTTCTTACCTGTAGCGTTTACCGTCTACATTCACTTCACTCACTTCACACAAATACTTTCAGAAATCGATCTACATGTAGCTAGCTAGCAGATGTACTCTGCAATCACTAAGCATCACGGTTCTCCACTAAAGCCCATCTCCTGGCAAGCTTCGCTTACAAGCAAGTTAATAACAATACGAACAAAGAGTCCTAAGCGGACTGACAGAACAGCCCATAGAGAAAATAAGTAGTTAGTGCTAAGAAGGACTACCACATAACGCCATTAGAAAACTACACTCCTGGATATGGAAAAAAGAACACATTGACACCGGTGTGTCAGACCCACCATACTTGCTCCGGACACTGCGAGAGGGCTGTACAAGCAATGATCACACGCACGGCACAGCGGACACACCAGGAACCGCGGTGTTGGCCGTCGAATGACGCTAGCTGCGCAGCATTTGTGCACCGCCGCCGTCAGTGTCAGCCAGTTTGCCGTGGCATACGGAGCTCCATCGCAGTCTTTAACACTGGTAGCATGCCGCGACAGCGTGGACGTGAACCGTATGTGCAGTTGACGGACTTTGAGCGAGGGCGTATAGGGGGCATGCGGGAGGCCGGGTGGACGTACCGCCGAATTGCTCAACACGTGGGGCGTGAGGTCTCCACAGTACATCGATGTTGTCGCCAGTGGTCGGCGGAAGGTGCACGTGCCCGTCGACCTGGGACCGGACCGCAGCGACGCACGGATGCACGCCAAGACCGTAGGATCCTACACAGTGCCGTAGGGGACCGCACCGCCACTTCCCAGCAAATTTGGGACATTGTTGCTCCTGGGGTATCGGCGAGGACCATTCGCAACCGTCTCCATGAAGCTGGGCTACGGTCCCGCACACCGTTAGGCCATCTTCCACTCACGCCCCAACATCGTGCAGCCCGCCTCCAGTGGTGTCGCGACAGGCGTGAATGGAGGGACGAATGGAGACGTGTCGTCTTCAGCGATGAGAGTCGCTTCTGCCTTGGTGCCAATGATGGTCGTATGCGTGTTTGGCGCCGTGCAGGTGAGCGCCACAATCAGGACTGCATACGACCGAGGCACACAGGGCCAACACCCGGCATCACGGTGTGGGGAGCGATTTCCTACACTGGCCGTACACCACTGGTGATCGTCGAGGGGACACTGAATAGTGCACGGTACATCCAAACCGTCATCGAACCCATCGTTCTACCATTCCTAGACCGGCAAGGGAACTTGCTGTTCCAACAGGACAATGCACGTCCGCATGTATCCCGTGCCACCCAACGTGCTCTAGAAGGTGTAAGTCAACTACCCTGGCCAGCAAGATCTCCGGATCTGTCCCCCATTGAGCATGTTTGGGACTGGATGAAGCGTCGTCTCACGCGGTCTGCACGTCCAGCACGAACGCTGGTCCAACTGAGGCGCCAGGTGGAAATGGCATGGCAAGCCGTTCCACAGGACTACATCCAGCATCTCTACGATCGTCTCCGTGGGAGAATAGCAGCCTGCATTGCTGCGAAAGGTGGATATACACTGTACTAGTGCCGACATTGTGCATGCTCTGTTGCCTGTGTCTATGTGCCTGTGGTTCTGTCAGTGTGATCATGTGATGTATCAGACCCCAGGAATGTGTCAATAAAGTTTCCCCTTCCTGGGACAATGAATTCACGGTGTTTTTATTTCAATTTCCAGGAGTGTAGTTTGTTTTATTCAGAAATCAATATGAGATTTGTCAAAAAAAAATCCGGAGGCGTTACTTTTAAGCATTTCCTCGTAGTGACGGAACTTGATAACGCTTCTGTTTTCTTACATATGAACACATTTTGAAGACATGAAAATGAATCATAGTTTCCATTCCAAAAAAAACCGCCATTATAGTTCCGATTACTTAACCATAGCTTTATATTTGTCTTACACTTTAAAGTTATATTCTCATGCCCAAAATTCAGCCACAAATCGTAAGCTTAACTGAAACGTTTCCGCCTAGGAAGCCCAATGTTTATTACGTTTCGCTTCCCACAACTTTCTTTAGTGATGACTGTTCACAGAACTACCCATAAAAAGAAACTCTTCTAAAGGGCAACAACAGCAGCCAATAACCGATTCCTCCATCAAATTTTGCAACCTATTTGAAACGTCATAATCTGTCCCGGCTCTGGCACGGCCGGCTCTATTATAACACAGCGGTACGTCGACGGTACTCCGTGCTCCGTTTTCTTGTCCATGAGCGCAGGTGACGCTGGGCTTACATTTCAGCGAGATAATGCCCGCTCACACACGGCGATAGTTTCTACAGCTTGTTTTCGTCTTGCCAAACCCTACCTTGGCCAGCAAGATGGCCTGATCTCTCCCCAATTGAAAACGTTTGGAACTATATGTGCAAGGGCCTCCAACTAGAATGGGATTTTTACGATCTAATGCGCGTTTCTGAAGAAGAGAGCTTTCTTAACATCGAGTATAGATTTAAATGTCAGGAAGTAGTTTCTGAAAGTATTTGTATGAAGTGTAGCCATGTATGGAAGTGAAAGATGGACGATAAATAGTTTGGACAAGAAGAGAATAGAAGCTTTTGAAATGTGGTGCTACAGAAGAATGCCGAAGATTAGATGGATACATCACATAACCAATGATGAAGTATTGAATAGAACTGGGGAGGAGTTTGTGGCACAACGTGACAAAAAGAAGGGAGCGGTTAGGACATGTTCTGAAGCATCAAGGGATCACACATTTAGCATTGGAAGGCAGCGTGGAGGGTAGAAATCGTAGAGGGAGACCAAGAGATCAATACACTAAGCAGATTCAGAAGGATGTAGGTTGCAGTAAGTACTGGGAGATGAATAAGCTTGCACAGGATAGGGTAGCATGGAGAGCTGCATCAAACGAGACTCAGGACTGAAGACCACAACAACAACTACAATGCGCCCATGGGACAGAATTTGGCACGATACCCCTCAGGACAAGAAACAACTTATCTGTCAATGCCAACCCGAATAACTGCTTACATAAGGATCAGTAATGGACTAACAGCTTAATGACTTGCTCAATTTATGTAGCTCCGTCTCTCGAATATATCATCCAATTTTATGAAATCATAATCATTTGTTTGTACGTACTTGTGCATCACATCTACCGATTCCCATCCAATTCGGAAAATTCCTTCGTGGTGCGTCTTTTTTTTCCATCTTTGAGAGTAGGTGCATGTGAAAATTGAACTGGCTATCGTTTACAAAATTGGCATAACCTAAGTGAGTGAAGCTGTAGTATTTGTCTGCAAAACCTTACGCTCGCACTGTTCTATTTTCTTACTCTTGGACTGCAATATATAGGGTGGTCCATTGATAGTGACCGGTTCAAATATCCCACGAAATAAGCATCAAACGAAAAAATTACAAAGAACGAAACTCGTCTAGCTTGAAGGGAGAAACCAGTTGACGCTATGGTTGGCCCGCTAGATGGCGCTGCCATAGGTCAAACGGATATCAACTGCGTTTTTTAAAAATAGGAACCCCGATTTTTATGACATATTCGTGTAGTACGTAAAGAAATATGATTGTTTTAGTTGGACCACTTTTTTCGCTTTGTGACAGATGGCGCTGTAATAGTCACAAACGTATAAGTACGTGGTATCACGTATCATTCCGCCATGGCGAACGGAATCTGCTTCGTGATTCATTACCCGTGTTAAAATGGATCGTTTACCAATTGCGGAAAAGGTCGATATCGTGTTGATGTATGGCTATTGTGATCAAAATGTCCAACGGGCGTGTGCTATGTATGCTGCTCGGTATCCTGGACGACATCATCTAAGTGCCCGTACCGTTCGCCTGATAGTTACGTTATTTAAGGAAACAGGAAGTGTTCAGCCACATGTGAAACGTCAATCACGACCTGCAACAAATGATGATGCCCAAATAAGTGTTTTAGCTGCTGTCGCGGCTAATCCGCACATCAGTAGCAGATAAATTGTGCGAGAATCGGGAATCTCAAAAACGTCGGTGTTGAGAATGCTACATGAACATCGATTGCACCCGTATCCTATTTCTATGCACCAGGAATTGTATGGCGACGACTTTGAACGTCGTGTACACTTCTGCCACAGGGCACAAAAGAAATGACGGGACGATGACAGATTTTCTGCACGCGTTTTATTTAGCGACGAAGCGCCATTCACCAACAGCGGTAACGTAAACCGGCAGAATATGCACTATTGGGCAACAGAAAATTCACGATGGCTGCAACAAGTGGAACATCAGCAACCTTGGCGGGTTAATGTATGGCGCGGCATTATGGAAGGAATGATAATTGGCCACCATTGTATAGATGGCACTCTAAATGGTACAATGTATGCTGATTTCCTACGTAATGTTCTACCGATGTTACTACAAGATGTTTCACTGTATGTCAGAATGGTGATGTACTTCCAACATGATGGATGTCCGGTACATAGTTCGCGTGCGCTTGAAGCGGTATTGAATAGCATATTTCATGACAGGTGGATTGGTCGTCGAAGCACCATACCATGGCCCGCACGTTCACCGGATCTGACGTCCCTGGATTTTCTTCTGTGGGGAAAGTTGAAGGATATTTGCTACCGTGATCCACCGACAACGCCCGACAACATGCGTCAGCCCATTGTCAATGCATGTGCGAACATTACGGAAGGCGAACTACTCGCTGTTGAGAGGAATATCGTTACACGTATTGCCAAATGCATTGAGGCTGACGGACATCATTTTGAGCATTTATTGCATTAATGTGCTATTTACAGGTAATCACGCTGTAACAGCATGCGTTCTCAAAAATGATAAGTTCACAAAGGTACATGTATCACATTGGAACAACCGAATTAAAATATTCAAACGTACCTACGTTCTGTATTTTAATTTAAAAAAGCTACCCGTTGCCGACCGTTCGTCTAAAATTGTGAGTCACATGTTTGTGACTATTACAGCGCCATCTATCACAAAGCGAAAAAAGTGGTCTAACTAGAACATTCATATTTATTTACGTACTACACGAATATGTCACAAAAATCGGGGTTCCTATTTTTTTTAAAAAACGCAGTTGATATCCGTTTGAATTATGGCAGCGCCATCTAGCGAGCCAACCATAGCGCCATCTGGTTTCCCCCTGCGAGCTAGACAAGTTTCATTCTTTGTAGTTTTTTCGTTTGACGCTTATTTCGTGAGATATTTGACCTGGTCACGATCGATGGACCACCCTGTTGTGTAACTGGACTACAGTTGGACTGCATGCACAGTCATAAGATCACATTCCTGACGTTTGACTAATAGGTTTGAGCACTTGAAATAGTGCTGGGAGCAATGGGTTGGCTATAGAAAAAGGTATCTGGTAGAATGTGGGGTTCAGACATATCCATGCTGGCTAGCATCTGCAGGGCAATCGTTGTAGCCGCGACCGGAAGGGTCGCGGGGTTGCTGAGAACGAAGTGCGGTGGGACCAAACGGGAGCGACCCATGAACAAACAAACGAACGGGAAAGAATGGACACGGACAACGACGGACGACCGAGCAAGACCTTACGAACAACAACACGCAAGTACCAACGGCGTCACAAGCGACAACCTCACGAATCCCCAACGTCCACTCGTACACGGAAACAAAGTAAAGTAAACACGCTGTCTGTGGGAAAGACGTCGATAGACTCTCACGAATATCAGACTGCCTCGCTGGGCTTATTTTTTCTTTATTAAGGGGGCGGGGGCGGGCTAGCAGCAGCTTAGTATGCCGCTGTTCAGCCTACAGAATTTGTTTTAAATTATGAAGATAATAAATAATAAAAACAGACGATAAAATCGGAGACTTAAATGGTAACATGGCGGGAAATCGTTGAACGTAAAAATAGAACAAAGGGTTGGTGATGCTAATAAAATACACTCCTGGAAATGGAAAAAAGAACACATTGACACCGGTGTGTCAGACCCACCATACTTGCTCCGGACACTGCGGGAGGGCTGTACAAGCAATGATCACACGCACGGCACAGCGGACACACCAGGAACCGCGGTGTTGGCCGTCGAATGGCGCTAGCTGCGCAGCATTTGTGCACCGCCGCCGTCAGTGTCAGCCAGTTTGCCGTGGCATACGGAGCTCCATCGCAGTCTTTAACACTGGTAGCATGCCGCGACAGCGTGGACGTGAACCGTATGTGCAGTTGACGGACTTTGAGCGAGGGCGTATAGTGGGCATGCGGGAGGCCGGGTGGACGTACCGCCGAATTGCTCAACACGTGGGGCGTGATGTCTCCACAGTACATCGATGTTGTCGCCAGTGGTCGGCGGAAGGTGCACGTGCCCGTCGACCTGGGACCGGACCGCAGCGACGCACGGATGCACGCCAAGACCGTAGGATCCTACGCAGTGCCGTAGGGGACCGCACCGCCACGATACATCCAAACCGTCATCGAACCCATCGTTCTACCATTCCTAGACCGGCAAGGGAACTTGCTGTTCCAACAGGACAATGCACGTCCGCATGTATCCCGTGCCACCCAACGTGCTCTAGAAGGTGTACGTCAACTACCCTGGCCAGCAAGATCTCCGGATCTGTCCCTCATTGACCATGTTTGGGACTGGATGAAGCGTCGTCTCACGCGGTCTGCACGTCCAGCACGAACGCTGGTCCAACTGAGGCGCCAGGTGGAAATGGTATGGCAAGCCGTTCCACAGGACTACATCCAGCATCTCTACGATCGTCTCCATGGGAGAATAGCAGCCTGCATTGCTGCGAAAGGTGGATATACACTGTACTAGTGCCGACATTGTGTATGCACTGTTGCCTGTGTCTATGTGCCTGTGGTTCTGTCAGTGTGATCATGTGATGTATCTGACCCCAGGAATGTGTCAATAAAGTTTCCCCTTCCTGGGACAATGAATTCACGGTGTTCTTATTTCAATTTCCAGGAGTGTACATATGAAGCAGACGGGTAAAATAATAGACAGACAATTACAAAAACACAGCGACAGTCTGGTTTCTGTTAGCAAGAGATATAAAATTCACACCCAGCGACAGCATGATTTCTGTTCGCAACACTTTGGAAAGACGAACAACACTGAACATTTACTTGAACACTGCACTAAAAAGTTGGCACAAATACGACATACCACAACCGAGAGCAGACGGGGGGAACCTGGACAGATGATGGGAAAAGAAAAGGCGGGGGGGGGGGGGGGAGGAAAGGAAAAACGAAGGGGGGAGGGGGGAAAGGAGTCGATGGAGAACGAGGACCCAGAAGAAGGGGGGGGGGGGTGCTGGGCAGATGCGACAGTGAGTGGGGAAGGGCAGACAACGGGAATACAAAAGGTCTCGGGGGGGGGGAGGGGGTTTGAGAAGGGAGGCAGGGAGAGGTTTGGTGGGGAGAAAAACAGGATGGAAGGGAGGGAGCCCAGGGAAAGGACAGAGGTAAGGAAGGGTGGTGAGGATCAGAGTTGATAGGAGGGATAAATGGAGGGAGAGAGGGCATCATCCAGGAGGGGGAGTTGACAGAAGCCACCGTGGGAAAGGAGATGAAGGGTGTAGAAATGGAGTGTAGGGGGGACACAACATTGAAGGTGTGACTGAGGGCAGGGATGGGAGAGGAGAGGAGCAACTGGGGGTGAGGGGGATCAAGGTGGTGGGAGGTGTAGAGTATGCAGATATGTTCAATAAAGAGGAGCAGATGGGGGAAAGGAATGAGGTCGTAGAGGATCCGCATGGGGGACAGGAGGCGGATACAGAAGGTGAGGTGGAGTGCATGGCGCTCGAGGATCTGGAGGGCCTTATAGAATTTGAGGGTGTGGATATTCAGGCGGGACTAGTAAAACAGAGAATGGGACAGATAAAGGATTTGCAGGTGTGGAGGATGGTAGAGGGGTGCACCCCCCATGTCCAGCCAGAGAGGAGTTTGAGGAGTTGGAGGTGGTTGTGGGCTTTGGATTGTATGGAGCAGAGATGAGGGAGCCAGGTGAGATGACGGTCAATGGTGAGGCCAATGTAGGTGAGGGTGTGAGAGAGCAGACAGGACAGGCGCAGATGGTAAGGGAGAAATCCAGGAGCCGGAAGTACTGAGTGGTACGACCTATGATGATTTCCTGGGTCTTGGAAGGATTTATTTTCAGGAGCCACTGGTTACACCATGCGGCAAAAAGTTCAAGTAGATTCTGGAGAAGGCGTTGGGACCGTTGGAGGATAGGAGCAAAGGCAAGGAATGCGGTGTCATCGGCATACTGCAAGAGGTGTACTGGAGGCGGGGGACGGGGGGTGGGGTTGGGGCATATCTGCCATGTACAGGAGGTAGAGGAGAGGGGAGAGGACAGAGCCCTGGGGCACTTCTGCAGAGGGGTAGAAGGTGTGGGAATTGGCATTATGGATGGTACGTAGGAGGGGCGGCGGAAAAGGAAGGAGGCCATCAGACGGATGTAGTTGACAGGAAGGGCGTACCTCGCTGAGCGAGTAGCAGGCACTTAAACACATGAAAGGGTACGTCGCTATTGGCTGCTGGGACCACGTGCTGTACCGTGGCGGCACGGTACACGCGGGCGAGAAATGCGCGCAGCCACGGTTTACGGCGCAACGGCTGCAGAGACCTCTAGTGGTAATCCAAGTCCATGCCGTCTGGCGCGGATTCGAAACCCGCGGCACTCGGTACCAGAGTAATGATGTAGGGTGGAATGCAGCATGGGTTGTCCCATTCAGGGCTTAACAATTCGCTGACTTTGATCGTGAACATCCGCTCCTGCTTGCGAGAAGCGCAGTTGCAGATTGGTTGGGGGAGTGAGGGGAACTGCATGTGCAGGCTGTGGTCGCGTCGACACAGGAGAAGAGTCAAATTGGCGAGGGCCAGCGGAGGGGCCTAAGCAGCAGATTCTAATCAGAGTTGTGTAACACCAGCTGTGTTCTGGAATTTCAATCCGCTGTGGGAACAAGCTTCAGTTCCGCAGGGCAACGTTTTCAAACATTACAGTCATGATCTCTATGTTCACTCATAAAAAATGACGACGGACAAAGCAGAAAAAGTACTCCACGAACTGGCAAGGCTGAACTCGGACCACTTTAAAATCCCCTTATCAGTCATGAGAACGTATCATTGTGCTCTCTTCGAGTCAATACTGAGCTTCGCTGCAAGAACATGGGCGCACAAACTAAGCCTGTCAATTAGCAGGAGAATTGCCAAACGTGGGCAGAGAAGTGTATTATTGAAACTATCTGGTGCTTCAGCCCCTCCTCAGCTGAAGCACTGTTTGTGGCACTTGGAGTATTCTCGATAGATCTCACAATAAGATACAGAGTGGCGACGTACTGGCTAAAGATGGGGAGACAAGAAAAATGTTCAAATGTGTGTGAAACCTTATGGGACTTAAGGTCATCAGTCCCCAAGCTTACACACTACTTAACCTAAATTATCCTAAGGACAAACACACACACCCACACCCGAGGGAGGACTCGAACCTCCGCCGGGATCAGCCGCACAGTCCATGACCGCAGCGCCACAGACCGCTCGGCTAATCCCACGCGGCGGGAGACAAGACCAGGTTCAGAAGATCACAGGTGTCCCAGTACATACAACAAGCCAACTAAAGACATGGCGATTGGATACCTCTGTGGGTGAGTGGGAAAACAGTGATAAGGGCTGGAGACTGTACAACTTGATCCGCAGCATAATAGAAAGAATAAAACTTCAGAGACATCGATCCCGGCCGCGGTATGGTACACTTCGTAACGGGACACGGCCCTTATCCCACGCACTTAAACAGTGTGAATCTGGGCAGACACCTAGGTGCACATGTGGGGAAGAAGGTTCCCTTGAACATATCGTCTTTTTCTGCGGACAATACACAAACATTAAACACACACTACACATAGATGCATCAAACATTGAACAAACAATCAAAGATATGATTTACAACGATGACGGTAGGGTGAACACTACTAGCGATTATGTAATGTAAATGCATCTAGTTGTCTTCCAGATCATCAACTGGTCAGCAATCTGTAAGGAGCTTATTGTCAGGTAGCTCTTGAGGGAGCTCGTGGGGAGCAGTGAAGAGCCTGGACAGAAAGATCTTCATTATGGTTCCTCTGTATAGAGCCCAAGCCGACACATACGGAAGTAGATCGGGGAAAATCACTGAAAAGGCTGAGTCGTTGTGTATGCCTAGAGGTGCTAACCACCCGATTGTTGGCCGATGGGAGTAGTTCAAGCTGTAGTTTTGTAAATAGTTTAGTTATGTAAGTTAGAGTAGCAGTTACTTATGGTTTCACTAGAGAAGTAGTAAATTCAAGGGTATATGAATGGAAACTGAGAGCGGCCGCCACGGACTTGACGTCCTTCCAAGACACTCAATGCCGCTCCAAATGGATAATGGGAAAACCTTTCTCTTTTCCTTTCTTTCCTCTTCTCTCTATCTCTCTTAGTTTCTCATTGTTAATAAAATTTTTTTGTTTCATTGTTTCAGTGGATATGGAATTGTATTTGTTTTCATAATTGTTATTATTTTGCAAAGTTTTCAATGAGTTGCAGAAAAAAAGAACGAAAGCCCACCTCCACGTGGCGGGACACGGGCAACGGTGTGAGTGGAGTAGCATTACACTACCGCCTCAGACGCCAAACCCAGTCACAGCGGCCAAGAGGCACTCACAGACCCACAGTCAGAGGGTGGTCATTAAACAAAAGCAGCAGGAGAAAAAAAGGTGTTCACAGTCATATTGCAAATCTTTGTTAAGAGTTTATTATGGCGAAGCTATCCATTTTATCAGAGGCGTTAACAGTCGCGAAGTGCTCCTGGAGTTGTTAGTAGCAATGAATATCATTCGTAGCAGCGTTGAAGGAAGTGTAGAAAGTACTGGTTTATCATGGTTTCTGTGTCTACGGACGGCGCTCCTGCTATGTTGTAAATAAATCAGGACTCGTAGGGTAACTGAATGAGAAAATGAAAAATCTTCCAGTACCAAGTAAAATCAGAGGTGTTTTCCGTATCACTTCAGCAGGAGAATGCATGTGCAGAGAATGTCACTTTCAAAAATGTAATGAGTGTAGCTCGTGCAGTTAGTAATATATGAAAACATGGACTTCAACAGTGCCAGTTATAGAAATTTCTTGAAGATATTCACAGCTATCAAAGAAGTTTGCCTTATTACAATAAGGCGTACTGCCTTAGTGGGAACTAGTTGTCAAATCGATTTTTTTTTTTTCTTTTGCATGAGATTGATATGTTAATGAAAACAACAACGCATGTGTTCGTGTACTGAAACAGTCTTCATGGGAAAGTGATCTCACATTCCTTACCGATGCAAACAGCCATCCACGCAAATTAACGTTTCACGGGAAGAATCTTTTGATAACGCAACCCATCGGTTGTATATAAGTGCTCAAAATGAAATTGTCATTCTGGGAAGAATGAACTGCATAAAGAAAACGCAGTTCATTTTCCAAAATTTCCTTCATCAAATGATGGTGGTATTAAGAGATTTCGAACGCTGTCTGCCTATTTTGCGTTATCTCATGGAAATTATCCAATTCTGATTTAATAATGCGACAGCTCTACAGAGTGATTTTTATCTTCATTCCTAACAATATTCAGTGAATATTGATGACAGTCGCCTCGTTGTGCAACCAGAAGTAACTGGTGCGACAGGGAATGTAATGACAAATTCCATAACAAAAGAAACGGTTTAGACTTTTATAAGCATTTCCCTCAGGATCCATTTCCTCAGTGAAAGGTGGTGGCTACAGACGTAGTATCGATGTTTCAATCCAACTACGTCTGTTAACAACTGTTTTCAACAATGAGGAAGAATAACAGGCATTTCAGAAAATCATTTTCTGACCTTAGCTTAAAGTGCGCGCTACATCTGCAATGTACAAGGGGAAAAAAAGAGTAAGAAGATCGAGGTTCCGACAATTGATCAAAAAAATCATGGCATGCATGATGTATGATTAATAAATATGAGAAACACGTATGTACTTAATAATGAAATGGATGTGGCAGCATTAAGTTTTTAATTTTTTGTTTAATTTACAGAAGTGAAACCTCATTTATAGTGACATACACACTTCTGCTTGCAAAATTAATTAGCCTGAGTAATATACCGTGCAGCCTCTCAAGTCTGCAGACGGCTCGTGACTCCCTGCCTTCTGCTACGACGATGGAGGGTACGGTTCGGCAGCTCGAGGGCCTGCACTCGCCGCCTACTCGCGGACCATGTCGGCTGTGTAGCCCCGGTCTAATAAGGGAATGGGTCAGTCTGCCATGTCGAAATCTAGACAGAATTTTTTCACACAGGAATGAAACACTGAAAGAAATGCACTGTTAAAATTTTGGCTGCCGAGGCACACTGCAAGTATTTTCAGTAATATGTTGCATTTACCAATATTTACCGCTTGTAACAGCGGTTTGTAAAGACCTTACTGCTGAGCGCGTTAATCGACGAATGAGCAGACGCAGCCGTGACAAGACAATGTAGTACCGCGTAGCGCGCAGTCCCAAGTGCACAAACGCCAATTTTAAGCGTTTAAACCATACCAAAAATATCGGAAATCATTAAGTTTTTAATGACTTGCAGTTCATATCTATAGCTTAACTGTTGCAGATGTACAGGGTGTTTCACTATAGACTGACGAGTTCAAATTTTAATAGCGCGAACTAAAAATATAGCGACGGTCGTACCAACTACTTGTAGAGGGGAGTGTCAAGGGTCATCCGATGTACAGGTCAGTAATCATGTTGTACTGGTCAGAGCAATATCCTGAGTTCGCGACAGAGTGCTTATTTTCGCTACGGCAAACCTGTCGTAAGCATTTCAAGATTCAGCGCGATATTAAGTTTTTGTCGCGACATGCCACATATCCAGCCAGATCTTACAAGTTCTCCGTGAATCGTTTCGTAACGGAATAAATTGCAAACGCGCTTGTGTCGAATGGCCGCCTCACTCGCCTGATTGAACCGTACCAGACTTCAGCTATGGGGTTATTTGAAGGCGAAAGTGTACTCCTAACGGCCGAGAAGTTTGCAACAGTTAAAAGATCTAATTCACGATGACGTTTCCAGAATTCCTCCAGCAGTTACGAAACATGGCTTCAGAAACTGGGTGAAAAGCCTACACTTTGCAGCAGCAGCAAATGATAGTCATTTGTCCGATGTAGTATTTTAGAAGTAAACTCGAATAAATGTAGTGCCTCGTTTAAAACAATCAATTTTGTTTGGTCTGCATGTTTTTCAGATTTGAAATGGTCAAAATGTTGTGAAACACCCTGTAATCGTTACACAGGTGACTAGTAGAGGAAAGAAAATCAGTGGAGTGTTTCATGTTACATTACTGATGATCAACAGCAACTTGGTTGACACGAAATATTTTATAAAAACTCCTGTAGCACAGTTATTACGATAATTTTAAAATGATGTATATTTTACTAACAACGATGCAGTTACTTGGTTATTCCGTTAGTCGTCACAAAAATGCAGTGTTTACTGGATGACAAAAACAAACCATTTCCTTACACAAGGGACACGTGATAAAATAAAAATTGATGCATTCGACCACCTCACAGTAATTACTAGTTCTACTAAGACAAAATTGGGATGCAGCAGAAATGGTCCTGTTCTTTGTTCTGCATATTGTGCTGCATACCAGGGCCGGCCAGGGTGGCCGAGCGGTTCTAGGTGCTACAGTCTGGAACCGCGCGACCGCTAAGGTCGCAGGTTCGAATCCCGCCTCGGGTATGGATGTGTGTGATGTCCATAGGTTAGTTATGTTTAAGTAGTTCTAAGTCCTAGGGGACTGATGACCTCAGAAGTTAAGTCCCATAGTGCTCAGAGCAATTTGAACCATTTTTTTGCAGACCAGGCATACTTGATTAAATTCGTAAAACTTTGTGATGCAAACTGACACGGCTGAAATTTAATAGTCCTGTTCTGTCAATAAACTGATGACAAACAGCTATTGGAAATTGTACTGTCCGACAATTTTTTGAAAAATTTATTTATGGGGATGGTGAATCACGGTATTACTTCCGGTTGCATTCCGAATAATATTAACAGTGTTTTCGTTAATCTTCTAAAGGGAGAGGGGTGTTTAGGTCCGACAAAAGGAATGAATTATTTTCTGCGAATGGTAAGGAGACTTATGGATGTAATATTGAAACATATTCTCTCCCATATTTCCCGATTTTTTTTTACTTTGATTACTAGATTTTTGTTACTAAACTGTCGTTTTTCTTTAATTTTTGATACTAATTTCCCTTCTGTGCATGAAGAAAGATATTGAACTGGGGAAATACTGATACTTACCACTGGCGTTCTTGTATACGAATGTCTCATAGCATTCAACGACTGCAAAGTCTGTCTTTTTTCACTCGAAATGATAAAGTGCGTTTTGCACACAGTTCTTTCACGGACCTTAGTGACTGGTTTTAAACACAGACTTTTAGGGGTTCACAAGAAGCTCCGTCTTATGTCAGCTACGAGTTTCTTTTTATATTACCTATTAATGACATCTCTAGACGTTTACCCGAGGTAAACTTCTTAAATTCGTGACTTTCTTGGTCATATAATTTCCCGAATCTGTTTAACTAAGTCGAACAAGCCTGGAGTCGGCCGGTGTGGCCGTGCGGTTCTAAGCGCGTCAGTTTGGAACCGCGTGACCGCTACGGTCGCAGGTTCGAATCCTGCCTCGGGCATGGATGTGTGTGATGTCCTTAGGTTAGTTAGGTTTAAGTAGTTCTAAGTTCTAGGGGACTGATGACCTCAGTAGTTAAGTCCCATAGTGCTCAGAGCCATTTGAACCATTTTTGAACAAGCCTGGAAATCAGTAATTTTCTTCTCAATTGCAATTGATAGGGCCCAATGTCATAGGTCTTCCTCGGTAACGGTGCGCTGACTCTCTCGAGTTGTTGTAAATCTGTAGAACAGTTTTCTTCCTCAATTTTACGAGTTTCATATAGGCGTATATTTCTTAGTTCACTTAAATCTTTCTTCCATTTATACAATTCACGTTCAGATTATACGAAACGAAGCAGGCTTTGCACACTGCTGGACTATAAGCGTTTACTCCCTCCTTAGTTTAACCAAAAAATTTACAGTCTACTTTGTCACTGAAAGCTGTTAATGTAACGTTAGGGAGGTATAGTATTTTTGATGCCTTTCCGCGCCGCTAAGCTGGTCGGTGTGCAGTCCTAATGCATCGACTGTCCACCCACCAGCTCAGCGCATTAAGAAGGCGCTGACCCGGGCGCCAAAGGGAAGAGCAGGCAACGCCACACCTCCAGGAAGTTAAAGAGTTCAGCGCCCCCTGTCAACGCTGGCTTAACCAGCCTCCCAGCGCTGGTTAGGCCTCAGTTCGGTCGCCGTCTTCGACAGCATCAGTAATGAGGCATAGAAAGACGAGACTTAGCCTGCATTCTGCGAGTAGTAATAGTGGGAAAAATAAATAATTGCATGTAGGAGGCATAGGAAGCCACTTCATAATAAGAAGCGCAGTTACGTTTCTTTTCATTTTAGAAATAAAGTTACCTACCAATAAGAAAGTTTAATGTACATATCATATTGGATCCCTGCCACCGGCCATCGCAACTTCTCTCCTTCCTTGTTTGTGTCGGTGGTGACTCACACAGTAGTCGGCTCTGGCTCTGAGCACTATGGGACTTAACATCTGAGGTCATCAGTCCCCTAGAACTTAGAACTACTTAAACCCAACTAACCTAAGGACATCACATACATCCATGCCCGAGGCAGGATTCGAACCTGCGACCGTAGTGGTCGCGCGGTTCCAGACTGAAGCGCCTAGAACCGCTCGTCCACAACGGCCGGCACAGTAGCCGGTACAACATTCTGGACCTTAATTACCACAACTATCGTTCGAACCACAATTCGTATAATCATCAGAGTTATTTCCTGTTTCTTGAAATGATTCCACAATGTCTAACGAAATGTCGACACCATTCGAATGGAGGTCCAAAAAATTAACTTCTAGATAAAACATATGTAGGTCTCCAGGATCATTAGGTGATTCCGACTTTGTATCGTGTAATTTTTTTGCTTCATCTTTGCAGGGTTGAAAACATTAATTAAATTCCACCTTTCTGTGAAACCCTGGAACCTGTAAAAAGACAACTGTTGTTAGCAAGCACATACGAAGAAAAAATAAATTAATTCAATTTTATCTCCATTGCAACACTTAGCGATATCACAAAGGCAACTGCTAATTATTATGAACATTAAATGAGTTGAAAATTCGAGTGAATAGTAACTGTGTACAATTGTGCCAGAGAAACTAGCAACGGAAGGTGAAATGCGCTGTGTATATTACGGTCGCGTTGTGCTCTATTATCTGTTTCCCGATCCACCGTCAACCAAGGCTGTACACATGCAGTGTTGTGTGTGCACTATCTACTACAGCTACGGTAGGGGTGTACATTTCACCAGCCACCTGGCAAAATATGAATGTGGCAATTTTAAACATTTGTTTTAAAAAAAATTGCAGTCTGCCTTAGCAGTTAAAATTTTGACACAGTGTTTCTTTCGATGTATTCTTGGTGTATAAAAAATTTCGGGACAGGTTCCGACAAGTGAGATTGAACCGTTCCCTTGTAAATGATTTACTGGGTTGGAATGCTACACGTAAATAACATGCAACGGAATTCATCTTCATTGCATGGAGCAACACCTCATCCAGTGGGGTGCTCTGCAATGCTAGTGGCAGTTACAAAACATCCCATGTTACAGCAAAATCATATGAAATGATGATTCCGTAATGTATATAAATTCTTGTAGTTTAAGAGTTTTTTTGTGTAGGGTCAGCATCCTCTATTTTATGACAATACTCATACACTGTGTTCAGTAGCGCAGGTTCTATGACGCTGTTAATCTGTATCTGCAGCCCAATTTAAAATATAAACTCTCTTGCACATCGACGACATCGGCAGCTTATAAGAAAGTTTTGTACAGATGCAAGTTTTTTTAAAAAATCTGATGGGGCAGTAGCTACGCACAGATGTTTGTCACAAGGGTTAGTTTGATCTGCTTCTTCCCTGCTGCATCTGAGCTGTACAGTGGATGGTCGAGCGAATTTCTTAGCGACAATGTGTGAGTTCAAAATACCAAGCGGTTTGTATCTGGTTTTGTGCACAACCAAAAACCTGAATCAGGAGAGCACCTTTCCTCTCCCAAGAGAAGGTCAGCATATACTTATTCGAGGTAAATGTCTAGCGAAATTTCACTCCACAGAGTGCTCATTTTTTCTCGAGAGTCACACACAGAATTCACGTCTATGACAATGCAGGTGGCGCAATGGTTAAAATATTGGACTCGCATTCAGGAGGATAATGCTTCAAATCCCTTTCTGTAACAATGTTCTCTAGTACAAACAGTCCTGCTGGAGGAGCAGTGTGCTTCTTCCTTCGTGTATGCTACTCCGTGCTCTGCACTCGCTGCTGGCACACCGCATCCTAGACTCGTCCATCGCGGTGCTCATTGTCACAACGCGAAGTATAAGTGTCCTGATGTTCGCTGTACATTCCTTTACTCAAGCAGTCGTCCGTTGTGTTTTTAGGTTTTACCACACCTAGCACAACCCCTGTTTTCTAAAGTGTTATATGTTTCACGTATCTACTACTGCGCGTAAAAAATTATTATTAGCTTCGGTTTCTTGTTTATTTTCAGTATCACACCTAATGATAAGCATGTCATAGCAGAAACTGGTCATGGCTTAAGTATTGTAAATAAAAAGAGCCTTACAACTGAAGCGGTATGTTTAGTCTCTGCCAGAAAGTTCTTTAGAGAAACAAATACATTCCGTACGTCTTAAGGCCTATCTTAAACCACGAAAGAGGGTGTGGACGGAGTACAAACTGTTGAATAGACATGCGTTGTTTCCAAAATATGTCTGCGTGCTTACTGAATAATTTACTCACCACACAACGTTGCATGATGCAACCTATTCTACTGTCTACTCCTTCATTCAACATGGAATAAAAGCCTTTGGTCGTCGGAAAAAAATGCACAACACGTGCGATAGCAGCTCTTCGAATCACGTTCTCACTTTGTGTCGCTTTCTTCCAAATATTTCATTATGTTCGAAAACGGTATGTTTGTCGCATTCTTACTGCAAATTTGATCCAGTGTTGGTTTCATGTATAGTGAAAAACTTTCCAGTCTTTAGCTACAGATCATCCATTGAATGTATTTTATCTGTGGACCCTGAAAGATGCCTACGTGGTTCGCGATCTTCATCGAAAAACTTGCTGCAACCGCTGCCAGCCTGCTGTTTACATACACATACGCTTAAAAGACCGTCTAATAATAATGTGTGAGAAATTTATGTTAGCCAAGCCTGCCTGTTGAGCTTTTGTAGACGGTGTCTGTTCAATACGTTGCAAGCGGAGGTGCGTTTCAAGAGGCTTTCTCACAGGCTTCAACATCTGGGAACCTGTAGCAATACTTCATTCGCCGTACAGTCTCGAAACTTGCGATGTGCTTACAGAAAAATGCTGCTAGACGCGAAAACCATTAATTATAATTATACTGCCAGCCATTTTAAGCAGTCACATACAATTCGCCTAGAGGAGAGGGCGGACTAGCATTTAAACTATATGTGGTTTGGTCTGGATTCATTTAACTGAAGTTAAGAGCGCAATGGCACATGTTTCGAAGTGACAGTAGGCTAAATGTTCGTCGTGAATAGCCGGAGCCTGAGTGTAAATGAGTGTGCGTTGAGACAGCAAAAATGCGAGCTGCCAAACCAACATGTGTGTCGAACAAATACTGCAGTATGTGCGATCTCTAATGACTATTCACAGCAGCTGAATATTTTATTTAATGCATTACACAGTCTCGATATTAGTGGAGCGCTTACATAAAAAATCTGCAATACTCGCTGCTAACTGTGTTAATCAAGTTGCAAAAGCCATTAATTACAGTAATAATGGTTACCATTTTCTTAAGCAGACGCAGTGCCATGTCAAAGTACCTTACCTGGCCATTCTTTTAACACTGCTCCTCATTACAACATCCAGCTGATAAAATATTTCAAATACTCCTTAGCGCTAAATTAATTATGGGCAGCAGCAGCACATAATGACGTTGACATGACGTCAGCTACGTGCTGACGCGACGTCGAAAGTTGGTTGGTTGGTTGGTTGGTTGGTTGGGGGAAGGAGACCAGACAGCGTGGTCATCGGTCTCATCGGATTAGGGAAGAATGGGGAAGGAAGTCGGCCGTGCCCTTTTCAGAGGAACCATCCCGGCATTTGCCTGGAGTGATTTAGGGAAATCACGGAAAACCTAAATCAGGATGGCCGGACGCAGGATTGAATCGTCGTCCTTCCGAATGCGAGTCCAGTGTCTAACCACTGCGCCACCTCGCTCGGTACGTCGAAAGTTGTTATTATTGCATCAACAGAAGTTACAAGCCCTTGACACTGTGTAGGCATACTGGGTTATTATAAATATACTGACGATGTTCGTAGCGCCACGATGCAAGCTGTATATAATACAGAACGCAGAATCATCGTAGTCATGTTTATTAATAAGAGCACTTGTGATACATTGAAAAAATAATGGTTCTACTTTTTTACGCCATTTGAAAATGCGGCACAGTAGAAATTCAAAATGTAATGTGAGTACAGGAAAAGGGGAGGAACGATGAAATACACGATAACGGCACATTTATTACGGTATAGTCACGCGATACGACATGTGTTCAGGATGGTCTCTCGAATCAGCAACATGCTGCACCCGTAACTCGGCATGGTCGAAAGTTGCTTGCAGCATATCCGGTGTAATCAGAGCGATGTGTCGTCAATATGCTGTCCTTCCGAATTCAGGTCAGGAACAATCCGGATACATCCGTGACAGACACGATCTTTCAGATATCCACACAGCCAGAAGTCACATGGCTTTAGGTAGGGGGATCTGGAAGGCCACACATTTGGAAATCGTCTACAAATGATGCTGTTATTATCGAATGTTTCTTGTAGCTAATATTTCACCTTCCAAGCGACATGCGTTGTCGACCCATCTTGTATGAATTACGTGTTGCACAGGAAGATCCTCATAATGTGCAAATGTCACTGTACAACTAACAGGACCGTGAAGTATCATTCCCTCAAGGAAAACCGACTCGAGAGTGAATGAGCTTGTAAAATCAAACAACGCAGTCACGTAAGTGGGGAGAAGTTTATGTTTCTGCGCAAAGTGTGACGTAGAGACCTATATGTGACAGTACTGTACTTTCACGGCAGCGTGAAGAGTAAAATGTGGTCTGTCCGTCCAAAGAATATTCCCCTCGCTCAAGTCATCCTTTTCCATGTGTGCCAATAGACGGAAGACAAATTCACGGCGTTGCAGCCTGTCTTGGGAATTCATTTGGCGCACATTCTCAACCTTGTAGGAATTCCACTGTAAAATGTGCCACAAATCTAGTTGAACTTTTGACTAGGGGAGAGGCAGTTCCCGTGAAATAGATCGAGCACGGGTTGTAGAATTTGAGATGTGTGCTGCACGATTGGCTATAGCTTCAGAAACTTCGTCAGCAACTGCCACGGGAATGGGCCGTCTCCGTCTCCCTGCTGCGCAAAGTAATTTACCTGTTTCTTCAAATTTCTTCATCACATTTTTTAGCCCGCTTATTGACTTGAGGCTATTTCGCAGCTGTTTCTGTCGGCGATATTCCCGCAATGCAGTGATTCTATTGCTGCCGTTCTGATAAAACAACTTTATTAGCAGCGCACAGTTTTTTTTTCTTAATAACTATTGAATTTCGTACGAAAACTTTAACCTTCATAACTCTTTACACAAACAGTCACTTCACAAAAGAAATCAACAGGTGTCGCCAAGCGACAGACAACATACTCACGTCAACATTTCACCTGTGATTACTTACTGCGCCATATTTTCACCTGGTGGCAGAAAGAGGAACTATTATTGTTTTCAGCATACTCAATGCACTCACAACGATGTTTCAGCATCCTGCGATGTATATAGAGCGCACTGCAACACTCAGAAACCGTTAGTTAAATTACAACCACATCTACATCTACATCTACATCTACTTGTTTACTCTGCAATTCACATTTAAGTGCTTGGCAGAGGGTTCAACGAACCACAGTCATACTATCTCTCTACCATTCCACTCCCGAACAGCGTGTGGGAAAAACGAACACCTAAACCTTTCTCTTCGAGTTCTGATTTCTCTTATTTTATTTTGATGATCATTCCTACCTATGTAGGTTGGGCTCAACAAAATATTTTCGCATTCGGAAGAGAAAGTTGGTGACAGAAATTTCGTAAAAAGATCTCGCCGCGACGCAAAACGTCTTTGCTATAATGACTTCCATCCCAACTCGCGTATCATATCTGCCACACTCTCTCCCCTATTACGTGATAATACAAAACGAGCTGCCCTTTTTTGCACCCTTTCGATGTCCTCCGTCAATCCCACCTGGTAAGGATCCCACACCGCGCAGCAATATTCTAACAGAGGACGAACGAGTGTAGTGTAAGCTGTCTCTTTAGTGGACTTGTTGCATCTTCTAAGTGTCCTGCCGCTTTCTGCAAACACTGCAACCGCGTGAAATATAATTATACTTTCTGTGCTTTACGACTTGTAAGTAGCATACGCAGATATGTATTACGAAATGACGAGTTCACGTTCACTCGGCATGTATGAGTGTAAAAGTTGTGTTATACAGCTACTCAATCTGGTACCACTTGAGGCCAGCAGATACAGATAAGTAATGTCCAAAAAAAGCGTTTCAACGTGAACTCGTCATTTCGTAATACATATCTGCGTATGTAACTTACAAGTCGTAAAGCACAGAAAGTATAATTAGATTTCACGCGTTTGGAGTGTTTGCAGAAAGCGGCAGGAAATGTACGCGATCGATGTTAGGAACGAAAGCTGTTAGCAAAATGTGACATTGCCCACCACATTCGTCGTGTGATGGTGTCTGTACGTAGTTTCGAACCGATAGGAAGTGCACGAAGTAGTAATAACTCTCTCTGAGTTTATATCCGAAAAAAGAAACTCATATCGCTGCTCCACTCGCAAACAGAGCCGAGATTAATACGTTTGTCTCCGTACTCGGCGCGGCAGACCTATCTGCAATGGACATACCTAGGTACTGGGTAGCACGAAAAACCATTGCGAATGAGCTTCCGAAAATCGGCTTCATGCTGACCTCGCGATTCCTATGCATCGGACGCGATGCAGCTGTGTGTGTGTGGGTGTGTGTGTGTGTGTCGAAAGATCCGATGGGAAGCGAACTGCCATGGTGCCTCGCGAAAAACGCTCCGCGTAGTGCTAATCGGCTGCGGGACATCCTAGTGCTGTACAGACTATATGTAGATTTATAGGTATGCCTTAAGACGTAGTACTGAGACGTATATGGGTGCACGGCACGCATTATCCCAGTATTCCGACGGGGTTTTTATTGTTTTATTTTTCCTTATCGATATGCGTCCGACGCTCGTGGTCTCGCGGTAGCGTTCTCGATTCCCGAGCACAGGGTCCCGGATTAGATTTCCAGCGGGATCAGGAATTTTTACGTGCCCCGAGATGACTGGATGTTGTTGTGTCGTCTTCATCATCATCATTCATCGCCACTGCGGTCGGAGGAAGCCAACAGCAAACCCCCTCCATTAGGACCTCACCTAATACGGCGGTGAGGGTCTCCCGCATCGTCCCCTTACACTTTGTCAAGAAGCATGGGACTTCATTTCCATTATCCATATGCGTAACTCAGCTGAAAGTTTGAGCAGGCTAATCCTAAGTATTTGGTGTGGCTGCCATGTGACAGACAGGGCGAATCGTGTTGAAGATACGTGGAACTTTTCTTCTTTGCTGTGGGAGGATGTAATAAACGGGCAGTGCTTGTGCTTACAGACATGGTGGGTAGTAAATGTTTGTCTTCCTTTTTAGTGCAGGCAGTGCACCTAATCCAGTTATCTTAACGACAGGCAGCTAATTCTACCAATTTTTTACGCTGGCACTTTTGGTCCATTCCACTACTTTTTTTACTACATTTGAGAAGTGTGACTTAATTCAAAAGTGGAAGGGTTTCCAAATCGGTTTTAAGCCTGTACACACAGATCTCACCGTCTCACAAAAGATACGTGATTGTGAATAACGATAAGAGATTTGTTATTTGCTGTTTAATGTAGATGGCCTCCATTTGTAGAGTAAAAATGTGCAGGGCGTCCATAATCAGAGTTCAATCATCAAAACGCTGTAAAAGGAGAACCACTACTCAGAATGACCTCAAATTTGAACAGCATATTATGGATTCAGGGGGGGGGGGGGAAACGTCGTGAAAAAAAAAAAACTTAACGAAACCTTTACCAAGCGATACCGCTGTAAGCGTCTTAACGTAAAAGGGGTCGACTACAAATGAAGATGAAACGCAATACGAAGGTTCATGTTTGAGTTGCACATTACACCATCCGTACTGTTCAATGTGCAGGAATGCACAAGTTAGGCGGTCAACAGCCACCGTTAGTTAGGTAAGCCCATCCACCACGGCAACGTCGTACTATATCGGATGGAAAAAATCCGTTTTTAATTGTCCTGATGCCAAAAACCGCATACAAAGCGAAGTTACATCGGTTTTCAATTATCCTGGGGCCAAAAGCCGCATGAAAATCAAAATTACATCGGTGTCTAATTGTTGTGAGCAAGACATCTTGAATATGCTGTCCACAGTTTTCTGTCACAAGCTGAAATCAAGAGACAGCATATAATACAACACAATGGAGTGTCTCGGGGGTCACGTTCAGAATGCTTTGCGCAATGTGTGCCTTCAGTTCAGCTACGTTCGTAATCAGAGCACTGGCCATAACATCTTCCAAATAACCCCATAGCCAAAGGTCACACATATTACGTCAGGCGATCTGGACGGCCAGGGTATAGGGAAACGACGCCTGATAACTACAGAATTTCCGAAATGCCTCTGCAATAGCCTCTTCATTGGCTGTGCAGTGTTGGAGGAGCACCGTTTAGCATAAAAATGATCCTACCCAAACATTCATGCTGTCGGAGGGATGGAATGACATTGGTGGGCAATAGACTCTCATAGCGTCTACCTGCCACGGTACAGTTAACAGGTTTTGAAGGACTCATCTCGTCGAATAAATACAATCCTATGACAAACGATGTCGTCAACCGGCCCAACACAATCACCTTTGCAGAATGAAGTGGTACTGGTTGATGTGCGTGCGGGTTTTCTCTTGCCCACATTCTGCAGTTCTGCGTATTGACGTTCGTGGAAATGGAAATGGGCTTCGTCTGTCCAAGGAATGTTCCACGGCCATTCATTGCCCACTTTCATGCGAGCTTGAAATTTCAAAACGAACGTTTTTCTTGCTGGAACGTCAGCAAAAAGCAATTCCCGAACATGGGCTGTTCTGTATGAATAACAATGCAAGGGGGTGTAAACTAGCTCGCGTCCGAGGAAGAAGCCCACACGTGCACCCTGGGTAATGCTAAATGAGCTAGAACGATAGCTGGCGCCAGACTTATCTTCTCTAGAGGATCTCCTGGCCTTGCTCACATGGAAGCAAGCCTGTCAGATAAGGACTCCTGCAGGAGCTGCATGACAAGAAATATCGGACCTAGCCTCCGAATTTTCAAACTAAATATTGAAGGACTAAGCAGATCCAAATGCGAAACTTTGTCTCGTATTCTCCGAGAGAGGAACATTGATGTTGTTGGTATACAAGAGACTCATGTAACTAGTGTGGCCGATCTTAAGGCAATAGGCAGAATACCAGGATACGAGATACTAGGTGCGACATACCATCACTCACACGGCTGTGCTACTTATATCCGCAGCAACATAAAAAATGCCCAAGTATTGTACTCTGGCATTGGCAGTGGAATCCACCCTGTCACTATAAAAGTGGAAGAAGTTTCAGTAACTAATGTTTATAAACCTCCACTCGTCCAGTGACCTCCAGAGGTACTACCCCCACTCCCCCATCCAGCTCTGTACTTGGGAGATCTCAAGAGTCACCATACAATGTGGAAATACAACATCAGTGACTAGAATGGCGTTGCACTCACAGACTGGATGGACGAAAACTGCTTAAGTCTCATATTCGATGCAAAGGATAGGGTAACTTTCAGATCAGCAGCATGGGGTAGAGACTCAAACCCAGATCTATGTTTCTCCACCCAGAATCACAGTGGCCAATCAATCAGCATAACCAGAACGATCCTACCAGATTTCTCACGCAGTCAACATTGTCCAGTCATGTATGAAATAGGCATACAAATCCCGGTGATCCGATCTATACCAAGACCTAGATGGAATTTCCTAAAGGCAAACTGGGAACTGTTCTCCCAAGAACTTCACGAGGTCGTAAGATGGATCCCAGCAACACCTAAAAATTACAACAGATTTGTAGGTGCAGAGATTGCAACAGCAAAAAAGTGTATCCCACGTGGGTACCGCAAGGAATACATACCGGGCTGTTACAAAGATTGTGTGAAACTTTTTGAAACATACGTAAAACATGGTGATACAGACGTAGCCAATGAACTGCTACAGGCACTGGATGAGGCTCGAAGAAATAGATGGATTAAGACAACTGCTGAAATGGATTTTAAGAAGTCAAGCAGAAAAGCTTGGAGCTTACTAAAGAAGTTGGGGGGGGGGGAAGTAAACCACCAATCAAAGTAATTCGAACAGTGCTACCAGACCAGATAGCAAGTCGAATTGTATCACTATCTAGAGCACCACGAGACAAACACTACACACAAAAAGTAAAAAGGGAATACAGAAACATACAGCGAACAACACCTCAAGAAACTGAGTACTCCCGGAGCTTCACAACTGAAGAACTAGAAGCTGCTCTCAATGATGTTAAAACGGGTAAGGCGCCTGGTTATGATGGAATGCACCCTGTATTCCTGACTTGATGTGGGAAGGAAACGAAGAAATGGCTGACCAAGTTTTACTCATGCATACTAACATCGGGCTGCGTGCCAAAAGCTTTTAAAATTACTAAAATAGTTGCTGTGCTGAAACCAAACGAACCATCAGATAAAGCTGAAAGTTACCGCCCTATCGCTCTCCTCAGCTGCTGCTACATACTTCTGGAACGGCTACTCCTCAACAGGCTGGGCCCACGAATCCTAGAAGTCATCCCGTCCGAGCAGGCAGGTTTCAGACCCAATAGGAGCTGCACAGACCAGGTTCTAAGTCTAACGACATATATTGAAGCGGGTTTTCAAAAACAAAACAAAAAAAGACTGCGGTAGCTTTCATAGACCTAACAGCTGCCTATGACACTGTATGGAAGGAAGGATTTTTACACAAACTGATACAAGTAATCCCCTGCCGTATGTCACTGAGACTTGTCAACAACATGCTTTCGGATAGATACTTCCAGGTGATACAGGGTAATGACATAAGCAAACAGAGGAAAATGAACAATGGACTGCCTCAAGGATCAGTTTTAGCACCAATGCTCTTTAATCTTTACATTTCTGACCTGCCTGAAACCATTTCAAGGAAGTTTAGCTATGCTGATGATATGGCCATACCTATCCAAAGCAAGCAGTTTTAAGACACTGAAAACATCCTCACAACTGACCTAAACAAAATGCATGAGTATTTCAACAAATGGAGGCTAATACAAAAACCCACCAAGACTGAAGTCAGCTGTTTTCATTGGAACAACAGAATGGCAGGATATGAGCTGAAGGTTCATATGAATGACAGCCAACTGCGATATCAGCCATATCCAAAGTACCTGGGGGTCACTCTAGTTGGACATTATCCTTCAAAAGACACCTGGAAAATGTATCCAATAAAATAAGCTCACGGAACAGCCTCATTCACAGGCTCTGCAGCACGAGCTGAGGAGCAGCAGCAGACACAATACGAACCATTTGCCACATTGCGCTTCAAAAGGACCTATCTTTCGAATTTTTTAATCATTTTCTCCAGACCTTTAGCAGACATTGGAGTAATGCCTTTTTCATACCCTTGAGTGTGTCGAACTTCTACAGGGCCACTGGCACACAGTCACCATTCTTGTAAGTAGTCTTACCAGTAGCGCTCGATCCTTCATGGTGACACTCACTTTGGGCATCGCGGACGCAAACTGAGGAACAGCCATGTGGCGCGCATTTGTTGGTGGGCATTTTCGGATGCTTACAGTGCATCTATTGGTCAAATATTTTTTTTTAATTTTTTGTTCCATGACGTCAGCGTCAATAATATACTGTGCTGCTGTGCGAAGTTTAACAACGCTTTGCAGTTTGTCTACTGGTGTACAGATAAAATACTCTGACAATCATGATTATTATTGTTAACTACTTTATGTCTGCATACAGCTTTAATAAACTACACTGTCTCCTACAAATATGACCCATAATTTGTTCTACAGGACGAAATAACACTCGCCGGTACAGTGATGGGGTCATAGCTTTATTCCTGGACGGGGGTGAGATGATGCTGCAACATTTAAAACATTAGATCACTTTATTACAACTTGAGCAAGATGAATTATTTAACTTCGTTATAACCCAAGTCGACAGGAATGTCGTGTTTATTCATTACTGTCAATCAACATTAAAATATCACTTGATACAGAACAAGATACTAGTCTAAAAATGGTTCAAATGGCTCTGAGCACTATGGGACTTAACTTCTGAGGTCATCAGTCCCCTAGAACTTAGAACTACTCAAACTTACGTAACCTAAGGACATCATACACATCCTTGCCCGAGGCAGGATTCGAACCAGCGACCGTAGCGGTCACACGGTTCCAGACTGTAGCGCCTAGAACCACTCGGCCACCCCGGCTGGCGATACTAGTCTCTTCTCACAGAGTACATCTGATGATAAACATCTATGCTGAGTTCTGTTGAGAGAAGATGTTGTCATCTTCAGCGATGATTGCTGACTGAGCAGTGCACTCAGACGAAAGTAAGCAATCTGATCCAGTGGCGTAGGAAACTCTAAAGGATGTGTGTACGCCATCGACTCTCTTTCGTCGTTGCTTCTGGTAGCGACTATGTTTACTTCTGGATTTGTCGCAAGGCCACAATTTTTTCACCTCCTCTTCGGACGACAACACAGAAATGTTATATTAATGCAGGAGAAACATAGTATTTTCACCCAATACAGACAAGGAAAGTTTTCACAGCAGTGTCGCCTTTCCTTCGTATGATCCTGTAAGTCAATATTTCCTCCATGAACCATGGACTTTACCGTTGGTGGGGAGGCATGCGTGCCTCAGCGACACAGACAGTCGTACCGTAGGTGCAACCACAATGGAGGGGTAACTGTTGAGAGGCCAGACAAACGTGTGGTTCCTGAAGAGGGGCAACAGCGTTTTCAGTAGCTGCAGGAGCAACAGTCTGGGTGACTGACTGATCTGGCCTTGTAACATCAACCAAAACGGCCTCTCGGTGCTGGTACTGCGAACAGCTGACAGCCAGGGGAAACTACAGCCGTAATTTTTCCCGAGTTCATGCAGCTCTACTGTATGGTTAAATGTTGATGAGATCCTCTTGGGTATAATATTCCCGAGGTAAAATAGTCCCCCATTCTGATCTCCAGGTGGGGACAACGCAGGACGACGTCGTTATCAGGAGAAACAGAACTGGCGTTCTACGCATCGTATCGTGGAATGTCAGATCCCTTAATCGGGTAGGTAATTAAAAAAATGGTTCAAATGGCTCTGAGCACTATGGGACTTAAGTTCTGAGGTCTTCAGTCCCCTAGAACTTAGAACTACTTAAACCTAACTAACCTAAGGACATCACACACATCCATGCCCGAGGCAGGATTCGAATCTGCGACCGAATCGGTCACACGGTTCCAGACTGAAGCGCCTAGAACCGCACGGGCAGGTAGTTAGAAAATTTCAAAATGGAAATGGATAGATTAAAGTTAGGTTTAGTGGGAATTAGTGAAGTTCGGTGTTAGGAGAAACAGGACTTCTGGTCAGATGGATACAGGATTATAAATACCACATAAAATAGGGGTATTGCAGGAGTAGGTTGAATAATTAATTAAAAAATAGGTAAGCTACTATGAACAGCATAGTGAACACATTATTGCAGCCAAGATAGGCAGGAAGCCCACACCTACCACTGCACTACAGGTTTGTACGCCAACTAGCTCCGCAG
Source organism: Schistocerca cancellata (assembly GCF_023864275.1). Lineage (NCBI taxonomy): Eukaryota > Metazoa > Arthropoda > Insecta > Orthoptera > Acrididae > Schistocerca > Schistocerca cancellata. The sequence continues at coordinate 913,354,733 of NC_064629.1, forward strand.
ATGAGGAGGAGATAGAGGAAATTTATGATGAGATAAGAGAAATTCTTTGAAAATAATAATATTAAGAAAATCTATAAGAATGTAACGTCCTCAGAAGAAATTGCTTGATCAGTTAAAGACCGCCTGTGAGATAATATCACCAAGGGAGGTACAGAGGCTACAGGTTATGAATCCCCTGAAATCCACGGTCAGGGTACAAATAAAGGTACAGAAAGATGGCTATTGACTGCTGTGCTCTATCATTGGAAAGAAATTATAGGGGTGGTTAAGGGAGACGAAAATTTAATAGTCATGTGGTACAGCAATTCGATAGTACGAAAAGGAAGTGAAGGAAAAGTAGTAGGTGAACATGGACTGGTAGAAAAGAATGAAATAGGAAACCGCCTGGTAGCATTTTGCACAGAGCATAATTTAATCATAGCTAACACTTAGTTTAGGAATTACAAAAGAAGGTTGAATACGTGGAAGAGACCTGGAAACACCGGAAGGTTTCAGATTGATTATATTATATTAAGACAGCGATTACGGAACCAGGTTTTAAATATTACCGTAAGACACTTTCAGGGGCAGATGTGGACTGTGACCACAATATTTTGGTTATGAACTACAGATTAAAACTGAAGAAAGTATAAAAGGGAAAGATTTAATGGAGATGGAACTTGGGTAAACTGAAAGAACCAGAGGTTCTAGAGAGTTTCAGAGGGAGTATTTGAGAATGATTGACAAGATTAGGGGAAACGAATGCAGTAGAAGAAGAATGGGTAACTTTAGGAGATGAAATAGTGAAGGCATCAGAAAATCAAATAGGTAAAAATACGAGGGCTAGTAGAAATCCTTGGGTAACACAAAGGATATTGAATTTAATCGATGGAAAGAGAAAATATAAAATTGCTATAAATGAAGCAGGCGAAAGGGTATACAAACGTCCAAAACATGAGGTCGACTGGAAGTGCAAAATCGCTACGCAGGAATAGTTAGAGGACAAATGTAAGGATGTAGAAGCATATATCACCAGGGGTAAGATAGATGATGCCCACAGGAATACCAAAGAGACCTTTGGAGAAAAGAGAACCACCTGTACGAATATCAAGAGCTCACATGGAAAACCAGTACTAAGCAAAGAAGGGAAAGCAGAAATGTGGAAGAAGTATATAGAGATTCTATACAGGAGACGTGTATTTGAGGGCAATATTATTCTACTGCGTGTAGAAATTGACAAAGCACTGAAAGACTTACGTCAAAACAAGGCCCCGGGAGTAGACAACAGTCCGTTAGACCAACTGATAGCGTTGGGAGAGCCAGTCATGACAAAAGTCTTCCATCTGGTGAGCAAGATCTGTGAGACAGGAGAAGTAGCATGGACTTCAAGAATGATATAATAATTCCAATTCCAAGGAAAGCAGGTGCTGACAGGTGTCAAAATAACCGAACTATCAGTTTAATAAGTCACGGTTCAAAATACTAACACGAATCCTTTACAGAAGAATCGAAAAACTGGTCGAAGCTGACCTCAGGGTAGATCAGTTTGGATTCCGGAAAAATGTAGGAATACGCGAGGCAATACTAACCGTGCATCTGATTTTAGAAGATAGGTTAAAGAAAGGCAAACCTACGTTTATAGCATTTGTAGGCTTAGAGAAAGCTTTTGACAATTGACTGGAACACTCCCTCTCAAATTCTAAAGGTGGCAGCGGTAAAAAACGGGGGCGAAAGGCTATTTACAATTTGTACGGAAACCAGATAGCAGTTATTAGAGTTGAGAGGCACGAAAGGGAAGCAATGGTGGATAAGGAGTGAGACAGGGTTGTAGCCTATCCCCGATGTTATTCAATCGGTACATTGAGCAGGCAGTAAAGGAAGCAAAAGAACAACACTGTAATTCTATCAGAAACAGCTAAGGACTAGGAAGAGCCGCTGACAGAAATGGACAGTGTCTTGAAACGAGGATACAAGGTGAACATCAACAAAAGCAAAAGAAGGATAATTGAATGTAGTCTAATTAAATCAAGTGATACCGAGAAAATTACAGTAGGAAACGAGACGCTTAAAGTAGTAGATGAGTTTTGTTGTTTAGGGAGCACAATAACTGATAATGGTCGAAGTAGGCAGGATATAAAATGCAGACTGGTAATGGCAAGAAAAGCGTTTCTCGAGAAGAGAAATCTGTTAACATCGAGTATAGATTTAAGTGTCAGGAAATCCTTTCTGCAATTATTTGTATGGAGTGTAGCCATGTATGGAAGTGAAACATGGACGATAAACAGTTCAGACAAGAAGAGAATAGAAGCTTTCGAAATGTGGCGCTACAGAAGAATGCTGAAGATTAGATGGATAGATCATGTAACTAATGATGAGGTACTGAACAGAATTGTGAAGAAGAGAAATTTCTGGTACAAGGTAACTAAAAGAAGGGATCGGTTGGTAGGACACATTCTGAGGCCTCAAGGGATCACCAATTTTGTACTGGAGGGAAGCGTGCGGGGTAAAAATCGTAGTGGGAGACCATGAGATGAATACAGTAAGCAGATTCAGAGGGATGTAAGTTGCAATAATTACTCGGGAGTTAAGAGGCTTGCACAGGATACAGTAGCCTGTAGAGCAACATCAAACCAGTCTTTGGACTGAAGACCACAACAACAACAACAGTGACAGTTTTCACTTATATTTTTCTTTAGATCAGTCAGTATGTTTCGTTATATTTATAAAAATATCGATTTCTCCAACGTATTTTGTAAGCTGGCGTTTTCGACAATGTGTCGTTTTTTCCTTTATATCTCTGTTATGCCAGTGGGGGTCACGTGTTCTTGAAATCTTATTATTAAATTTCGTCCAGTTTGCCCTACGAAAATTTTCTCACACATATAAATACTTCAATGTGCAAATTTAAAGGATTCTTCCACGTAATTGCAGTGTGTTCTGTATTCTTCTATTAGGTTGGTTTTCAGAAGTGCAGCTCTGATTTTAACTGAGATTGTTGCAAACATGGTATGGTAGTGAATTGTGTATTATTGATATAATTTGTCCTTGTTGAGGCAATCCTGCCTTTAATTTCATTTTCATTTGTGTGTAGTTTTCTAGGGGGGGGGGGGAGGGGGTGGAGGGGGGGGGGCTGTTTGGGGGATGAGACCAGACAGCGAGGTCATCGATCTCATCGGATTAGGGAAGGACGGGGAAGGAAGTCGGCCGTGCCCTTTTAAAGGAACCATCCCGGCATTTGCCTGGAGTGTTTTAGGGAAATCACGGAAAACCTAAATCAGAATGGCCGGACGCGCGATTGAACCGTCGTCCTCCCGAATACGAGTCCAGTGTGCTAGTAGTTTTCTGGTAAAAACTTTGTCGAATATAGTGTGGTAATTATTATTTTTTTTTCCTATTCTCTAAATGTTGACTGGAATACTCTCTTTCAAATAATGAAGGTGGCAGGGGTAAAATACAGGGAGCGAAAGGCTATTTACAATTTGTACAGAAACCAGATGGCAGTTATAAGAGTCGAGGGGCATGAAAGGGAAGCAGTGGTTGGGAAAGGAGTGAGACAGGGTTGTAGCCTCTCCCCGATGTTATTCAATCTGTATATTGAGCAAGCAGTAAAGGAAACAAAAGAAAAATTCGGAGTAGGTATTAAAATTCATGGAGAAGAAGTAAAAACTTTGAGGTTCGCCGATGACATTGTAATTCTGTCAGAGACAGCAAAGGACTTGGAAGAGCAGTTGAACGGAATGGACAGTGTCTTGAAAGGAGGATATAAGATGAACATCAACAAAAGCAAAACGAGGATAATGGAATGTAGTCAAATTAAATCGGGTGATGCTGAGGGAATTACATTAGGAAATGAGACACTTAAAGTAGTAAAGGAGTTTTGCTATTTAGGGAGTAAAATAACCGATGATGGTCGAAGTAGAGAGGATATAAAATGTAGACTGGCAATGGCAAGGAAAGCGTTTCTCAAGAAGAGAAATTTGTTAACATCGAATATAGATTTAGGTGTCAGGAAGTCGTTTCTGAAAGTATTTGTATGGAGTGTAGCCATGTATGGAAGTGAGACATGGACGATAACTTGAATTGAAATTGAAATAAGAACACCGTGAATTCATTGTCCCAGGAAGGGGAAACTTTATTGACACATTCCTGGGGTCAGATACATCACATGATCACACTGACAGAACCACAGGCACATAGACACAGGCAACAGAGCATGCACAATGTCGGCACTAGTACAGTGTATATCCACCTTTCGCAGCAATGCAGGCTGCTATTCTCCCATGGAGACGATCGTAGAGATGCTGGCTGTAGTCCTGTGGAACGGCTTGCCACGCCATTTCCACCTGGCGCCTCAGTTGGACCAGCGTTCGTGCTGGACGTGCAGACCGCGTGAGACGACGCTTCATCCAGTCCCAAACATGCTCAATGGAGGACAGATCCGGAGATCTTGCTGGCCAGGGTAGTTGACTTACACCTTCTAGAGCACGTTGGGTGGCACGGGATACATGCCGACATGCATTATCCTGTTGGAACAGCAAGTTCCCTTGCCGGTCTAGGAATGGTAGAACGATGGATTCGATGACGGTTTGGATGTACCGTGCACTATTCAGTGTCCCCTCGACGATCACCAGTGGTGTACGGCCAGTGTAGGAGATCGCTCCCCACACCATGATGGCGGGTGTTGGCCCTGTGTGCCTCGGTTGTATGCAGTCCTGATTGTGGCGCTCACCTGCACGGCGCCAAACACGCATACGACCATCATTGGCACCAAGGCAGAAGCGACTCTCATCGCTGAAGACGACACGTCTCCATTCGTCCCTCCATTCACGCCTGTCGCGACACCACTGGAGGCGGGCTGCACGATGTTGGGACGTGAGCGGAAGACGGCCTAACGGTGTGCGGGACCGTAGCCCAGCTTCATGGAGACGGTTGCGAATGGTCCTCGCCGATACCCCAGGAGCAACAGTGTCCCTAATTTGCTGGGAAGTGGCGGTGCGGTCCCCTACGGCACTGCGTAGGATCCTACGGTCTTGGCGTGCATCCGTGCGTCGCTGCGGTCTGGTCCCAGGTCGACGGGCACGTGCACCTTCCGCCGACCACTGGCGACAACATCGATGTACTGTGGAGACCTCACGCCCCACGTGTTGAGCAATTCGGCGGTACGTCCACCCGGCCTCCCGCATGCCCACTATACGTCCTCGCTCAAAGTCCGTCAACTGCACATACGGTTCACGTCCACGCTGTCGCGGCATGCTACCAGTGTTAAAGACTGCGATGGAGCTCCGTATGCCACGGCAAACTGGCTGACACTGACGGCGGCGGTGCACAAATGCTGCGCAGCTAGCGCCATTCGACGGCCAACACCGCGGTTCCTGGTGTGTCCGCTGTTCCGTGCGTGTGATCATTGCTTGTACAGCCCTCTCGCAGTGTCCGGAGCACACCGGTGTCAATGTGTTCTTTTTTCCATTTCCAGGAGTGTAGTTTGGACAAGAAGAGAATAAAAGCTTTCGAAATGTGGTGCTACAGAAGAATGCTGAAGATAAGGTGGGTAGATCACGTAACTAATGAGGAGGTATTGAATAGGATTGGGGAGAAGAGAAGTTTGTGGCACAACTTGACTAGAAGAAGGGATCGGTTGGTAGGACATGTTCTGAGGCATCGAGGGATCACAAATTTAGCATTGGAGGGCAGCGTGGAGGGTAAAAATCGTAGAGGGAGACCAAGAGATCAATACACTAAGCAGATTCAGAAGGATGTAGGTTGCAGTAGGTACTGGGAGATGAAGAAGCTTGCACAGGATAGAGTAGCATGGAGAGCTGCATCAAACCAGTCTCAGGACTAAAGACCGCAACAACAACATAGTGATTTTAATTCATATGTTATGTTTTCTTTGCTCAGTTCTCTTTGGACTGAAGACAACAACAGCAACAACTTTTAGCAGTCACCAACCGTGTAGAAATGCATGTGTGTTTAGGGACAGACACCAAAGACACTGTGAAGTAATCTTTACCAACAATAAATGTTAGATGGCAACACACTACGTCCGCTCAGTATTTTTCTATGAGTTCCGAAAATAGTAAGTCTATACCTCGCCGTCTACTACTTCAAATCTCTGGGAATCAGTTCAGGTGCTATTACATGTGCATTTTCATCACTTGTCTGCAACCCACTGTGGACTGGTAATGTGCGAGGCAGACAGTACTTTCCCTTCACAACATCTTTTTTCCCGTTAGGACTGTGGACCGAGTGCGGGAAGAATGACTGCTTTTAGGGCTCCGTGCACGCTGTAATTGCCCTAATTTTTTCTTCGTGGTCCTTACAGGAGCGATACGTATCCTTACATCATACTGATTCCTGAAAATTTATGAGTAGGATTTCATGGAATTGTTTGCGTCAGTGTTCAAGGATTAGCCAGTTCAGGCTCTTCAACATATCCGTCCACCGCGAGTCAAGCATACCTACGATATTCCGCGCTGTCCTTGATTATACACTTTCCACATCCCTTGTTATATCTATTTGGTATGAATCCCACAGACTTGAAAAATATTTGGTTTGTTTGGCTGAGTGTTTTATATGCAGTCTGCATTGTAAAGCTTCTGTATTTTCCCAGTATTCTACCTATGAATCAAAATCAGCTACCTGCATTACCTACGATTGAGCCTATGTGGTCATTCCATTTCACAGGCATTTCTTGTCTCATGGCTCTGAGAAGAGCCATTTAAAAGCGAATTTTACTTTATGTGTTATAGCCATGTGATCTTACTAGGAAGGTAGGTCTGGCTGCCATAGTCGCCCAAATTATCTTCGAATGGCTCTTGATAGGACGATGTCTTTCAAGAAGCCTCTAGGAAAAACTTGCTGGAAATTAGGGACACGAAGCAACCTTTTGCAGAAACTGTGCGTTACTGTCTGAGGAACATCAGTGGATTACACTTACAAATTCGACGCTCAGTTTGGTGTTTCCTACGGTTGAATATTGTGTTCCGGTGCTGTTTAATAGTCTTCACATAAATAAGATACACACTCAGCTCAATATAACGAAAAAACATCATTGCTGGGTACATAAGAAGTGCTCCTTTATGCTGAGTTCCAACACTCAATCACATAGCTCCTCTGTTAAGAAGACAAGAAGCCCTGCTGAAGTAATATTCCAAAATAACTAATAAACTTCAACTTCCCACCCATGAAGATGTTCCCGGGTTGAGAAGAAATCGTTACAGAAACCCACCCCTACGACTGGTCCAGCAGCTTGCTGATAGCAACTTCACCTTTTGCAGCAAATGGTATGAAAACTGGAATAAAAATGCTCCATCTGAAGTTGGATATCTTATTCATCCTCTACAGAGACCCAGGGGCTTTGAATTCCCACGGCATGAGTGTAAGAACATAAATCGCATCCGAAGAGGGCACTGCCTCTGTGTGCGTACAACCTGCACAAATGGGGTAAACAGCCCGCCCCAAGCTGTGACTTTGGAGCACCGAACCAGACCATCCAGCACATTGCTGAGGAGTGTAAAATGAGAGCTCACCTCGTTGACCCAAACAATTTTTTCATTGCCACAGCATCGAGTCTTGACTGGATAAGGAGACTGGACATAAAAATATAACACCAGTTTTTAATGTATTGCCTGTATTTCTGTCTCTTTATGTCTTTTTTAACTATTCTTGGCTGTTGTTCACATGTAGTGCTTCATGCTAAATAAATTTCACAGGTGACATCGAGCATATAGCAAGAGTGGCAGAGAAAAGGTATCGTGTATCACAGACCAAGTCATCTGACGGCAGAGTGGAACAGAAATTCTCTAAGATTTGAGGAATTTCCTTTATTTTTGGAACAAACGGGCATATAAATGGTCACACAACAATATTAAAGAAAGTACCATGGCAAATTATTCGACCCTCTACGTTTCCATGACATCGTTACCGCCAAGAAAAAGTAACACTAACACACAAGTAGGGTTTCTTTCCCTTGTGTCCTTCCTTGCGGAGTGTCCGTGTCTAAGGACATGAAAAAGAAAATGGTAGCCCTAATCAGGAGCTGAGTCTGCCGCCCTTAGTGGCACAGAGAGAAAAGGACTGCGGTAGGTGATTTGCAATCACACTAACTTCGAGAAACCTCATCTTGTTCACTGGATCCACGTAATGAGATCATCAAGACAGGTCCGTCAAAAGTCTGCTCATTGGCAGTGCAGCCGAGCAGAAAAGACCTTCATCCCACTACATTCATTCCCAAAGTCCTGAACCAGCTAATTTCATTCCAGGAGTTGGTTTATGACAGAAGGAAAATGGAGGAACTTACTTGTCGGCTGGCCCGCAGCGTAGCGAAGTTGAAGCCAGTGTTTTCCGGGTGTGATGTTGGGCGTCTGGCGTATGGGCAGGTACAGCAAGGGGAAGCTCGCTTTATTACCGCCGCCCCTGGCTGTAAAATCGCTCTGCCCTGCCTACGGCTCTGCCTGCCTTCCCTCGTCGCTTCTTTCACACTTGCCGCCCGGGCTACGATGTAATAGACTTCCTTTTATTGTGATTGCCTGCTGAAGTCGTGAAACTGAAGTTCGGGACCAAACAACACTTCCTAGTGTATTCGCAAGCAATATAATACCGTTTTATTTTCTGACAACTATTTACAGCATACAGGTGCACCATTTAAACAGACACAATTCATGTACTAAAATTTACGTGCAGAGTGCTAACTGAAGACAGTCAGTGCCTGAGGTACACTATGTGATCAAAAGTATTCTGACACCCCGAGGGCAGGCCGCTGTGGTCGAGCGGTTCTAGACGCTTCAGTCCGGAACCACGCTGTTGCTACGGTCGCAGGTTAGAATTCTGCCTCGAGCATAGATGTGTGTCATGTCCTTAGGATAAGTCAGGTTTAAGTAGTTCTATATCTAGGGGACTGATGACCTTAGATGTTAAGTCCCATAGTGCTTAAAGCCATTTGAACTATTTTTTTTTTGACACCCGCGAAAACATACGTTTCTCATATTAGATGCACTGTACTGCTACCTACTGCCAGGTACTTCATATCAGCGACCTCACTAATCATTAGACATTGTGAGAGAGCAGAATGGGGCGCTCCGCGGAACTCACGGACTTCCAACGTGGTCATGTGATTGGGTATCACTTGTGTAATACGCCTGTACGTGAGATTTCCACACTCCTAAACATCCCTAGGTCCACTGTTTTCGATGAGATAGTGAAGTGGAAACGTGAAGGGACACGTACAGCACGAAAGCGTAAAGGCCGACTTCGTCTGTTGACTGACAAAAAATAAATGGTTCAAATGGCTCTCAGCACTATGGGACTTAACATCTGTGGTCATCAGTCCCCTAGAACTTAGAACTACTTAAACCTAACTAACCTAAGGACATCACACACATCCATGTCCGAGGCAGGATTCGAACCTGCGACCGTAGCAGTCGCGCGGTTCCGGACTGCGCGCCTAGAACCGCTAGACCACCGCGGCCGGCTGACTGACAAAGATCGCCGACAGTTGAAGAGGGTCGCAACGTGTAATAGGCAGACATCTCTACATACCATCACACAGGAATTCGAAACTGCATCAAGATCCACTGCAAGTACTATGACAGTTGGGCAGGAGGTGAGAAAACTTTGATTTCATGGTTGAGTGGCTGCTCATAAGGAACACAACACGCCGATAAGTGCAAAACGACGCCTCGCTTGGTGGAAGGAGCGTAAACATTGGACAACTGAACAGCGGAAAAACATTGTGTGGAGTGACGAATCACGGTACACAATGTGGAGATCCGATGGCAGGGTGTGGGTATGGCGAATGACCGGTGAACGTCACCTTCCAGCGTGTGTAGTGCCAACAATAAAATTCGGAGGTGGTGGTGTTATGATTGTGTTTTTCATGGAGAGGGCTTCTACCCCTTGTTGTTTTGCGTGACACAACCACAGCACAGGCCTACAGTGATGTTTTAAGCAGCTTCTTGCTCCCCACTGTTGACGAGCAAATCGGGGATGGCTATTGCATTTGTCAACACGATCGAGCATCTGTTCGTAACGCACGGCCTGTGGCGGTGAGGGTACACGACAATAACATCCATGTAATGAACTGGCCTCTACATATTCTTGACCTGAATCCTATAGAGCATCTTTGGGATGTTTTGGAACGCCGACTTCGTGCCAGGCCTCACCGACCGACATCGATACCTCTCCTCAGTGCAGCACTCCGTGAAGAATGGGCTGCCATTCCCCAAGAAACCTTCCAGCACCTGATTGAACGTATGCCTGCGAGAGTGGAAGCTATCATCAAGGATAAGGGTGGGCCAACACCATATTGAATTTCGGCATTAGCGATGGAGGGCGCCACGAACTTGTAAGTCATTTGCTGCCAGGTGTCTGGATACTTTTGATCACTTAGTGTAGATGAGCCAGACCTGCGTCGCACCCTCGTGACGGATTAATGACCAGCTGCCAGCCAAACGGTGGTTTCCCGGAAATTTACCGCTTTCGTTTTGAGGAATGCTTGTCTGTTCGCACTCTCCTCCTGGAGAGATGAAATATACAAACAATTAAAACACGAAACTGTGCACAACATAATTTACATGGTTCAAAGAGAGATGACCTATACGACCTTGTTCTCTTAGAGAATCGTTGCAGTATCAATGCAACCTCCACTGAAAAATATTCGGATGTTCTTCAGAGATAATTTCTGAGTATTTCGGTGTAAGGGACACGTGGTCTTCCTTGGCTCTTTACAAATTACTTACATTTCACTTGATCTCCTATCCTCTTTTGCGTTTGTACCTTTTTTACAATGAAAATATCCGCATAAAGAACAAATATAGACGGTTTGCGCTGCCTGTATTGTTTGGAAACAGACTTGTTCCATTCACTCTCGCCAACTGTTACTGGCAACAATCGTTCCCATTTCACACTTAACGGTAAAAGTGTCCTTACGATTACGGCGACTGTTCCCTTGGGTGCAGCTGTTGATAACTTCCTGGGCGATAAATGATGGAAAATGAACGTTACAAATCATGACCCGGATGATTCGACAAGATGGCCTAACCAGTGAGAAACCAGAGTGTGATTAACGCCACTATGATGTCGAGTGTATGAAATTACCCGACGCCGTAATGGAATTTATTGTGCAGAATACTTTCATATAAAACAGAATATTCCATAATATTTAAACTGTACTCTTAGGTTCTGGCCTAACCACCATAAACAATTGCATGACATATAAACAACTGCATGAACGGCTCCTGGACAGTATAGACTATGGCAGCTAAAATCAGCACACACACAAGAAACACGAACATCTACAGCCAATCACTCAAAACACATAAATACAACATTACATAGAAGCTATCAAAGAGCAATTTCCTGGAGAAGACAAATGAATCTTCTGCCGGAGAATTACGACGATAATGAACTCATCCCGCCCCGAACACACTCAACGACGTTACAGGATAGCTGTATTAATACGATAAAATATATAGATGACATAACAATCGGTGGGTCTGTCCACTAGGAGGTGGGAAAGTAAATTAAAAGACAATTACACCACTGGATAAAATTCCAAACAACATTAACACAGAGGATAGATGAGTTGGAAGATGAGCTTACATATATTGTGCACAACAAAATGTACAAACAAAACCGGCATACACATTCACAATTTCTCCCAACCGAAGTACATCACATCACACATACGCAAGATGAACACAAACCAGAATCATCGTCACATGGAAAACCCCACGACACACTTAAATATAAACAGTACGTCAAACCAGCCAAATTTGTCTCGGGATGCAATCTTTACCCCGGGCAAAAGGAACAAGGAATAGATAGATACGTAGATCCTGAATCAACACACCGAAAGAATCAGGCCACAAACCAGTACAAAATTCATAACCAGTGGACCCAAACTTATAAAAGTAGACAAATTAGATGAGGACAAATCTGAGAGAGACACATGTGTTATTTGCAACGATGTCACCGTGCGTCTAGAAACAACTTCCACTCCAAACATCAACAAAGACAACATAACACATAGAGTCAGTTCCACACAAATCACCACCATCGCCGACACCACACCACCAAGCACCACCAACATCAGCGAAAAACGTGTGAAGGCAAAAAGCATTGAAGAAGCGTGTGACAAAATGAAGTGTAACCGTGTGACATCCCAGAGAGATCTTAAAATGTCCCCCAATGAGCACCCAGCACCAAGCCACACTCCATCTAGTACCATCTTAGATACCGCAACAGATACCAGCACCAACAGCAAGCCAGTTACACCTAATTATGATAATTTAGAACTTACTTTTAAGAAGGCTAGAGAAAAAAAGAGGTACTGGAGACAGCGCAGCGGATGCTACTTAGATTGTGCCATCCAAAGGGAAATTCTGTTTTCCAATAACTGAGCCGACAGACAGAATCATGCTAAGGACAGAAAATATTCCTACAGTGCAGAGCCTCTGCTCGCCCTCATGCTCCAGGTCTGCATGCGCAGGTCAGAATCATTCGACTTGAACAAAATATATATTGATCATGTAAGCGCACACGGACGAACATATATTGATTACCCACAGACAGGCACTAAATGTTTTGTACACGTAAAACACCCAGAACACATAGACGAAAAATGAATATCTTAAAACATAATACAAAAAACAGTACGGCAGTCTGTGCGGAAATCCCTAAAATAGCATAAGACTTGCAGGCAGACATCATGTGTTTACAAGAACCTTATAGCAGAAATGGGCAACTAATATGTCTACCAAAACATGCTACTACAATAACAGGTAGCAATGACTGTAAGGCTGCAACAGTAATTTTAAATGGAACTTACAACATAATTAAGGTAACACAGTTATGCAATCAACACTTAGTTACCACAGCGATAAGAAATGGGAACGTCACACGGGTCGCCCAATACAGCCTTTATACAGCCGTACGCAGACTACATCAGAGACCTAGTAATGTATGCCAGAGGCAAAAAATTAGTGATAAGTGCTGACATTAATTCCAGAGCGACCCTCTGGAACTCAGACAGAACAGATGACAGAAAACGCATAATCACCGATCTAATACAAGAAACACAATTACATGAACACCAACATATGCAGGGTTCGATGGTACGAGCAGTAACATCGACTTTACGCTAGCAAATAATGCAGCAATGGCATACGTAACAAACTGGACTGTACACGACAACATAACCAATAGTGATCACAATGTCATAACTTACACACTAACTCACACTCAGAACACCACGACCAAATCACAGACCAGACACTTATTGTTGCACAAAGCAGACTCGAACAAAGTAACAGAAATTATCCAACAACAAGATCTAGAAAACATCAATGAAAGTATCGGTTACAGAGCACACAAGTTAACACAGGTAATACAACATGCACTAAACACATCAATACCGACAGCAAAGAACACAAAATGCTCACCAGTACAATGGACCAACGAACTCACGAGACTCAAGCAGGACGCCAGACGCAAACGAAAATTATATCAAAGGGTGATATCAGGAAGGGACAGACGCATAAGACGTGAAGCATATAGGCATGCACAAGACTTATGTAGACAGACCCCATACAAAACACGTATACAACAGTGGGGGCTATTTATAACAACACAAACAGAGCAAAATATATGGAGGAACCATACAAAACACTGACAGAGAAGATAGAAACCCCACTAGTTCTGGGAACGCTAAGGCCGGATGACGGCACGATGACGAGGGGATGGAGAAATACAGCGGAGTTTCTGCTGTATAAACTGCTCCCTGACGACGTTATCGATACGGACATACAATATCATACAACACACACACCATACAACACTGCAACTGTCACCTGTCCTTTTGCCCAAGAAGTGGTTGCGCTAGCAGTCTCAGAGCTCAGAAACAAGAAATGACTTGGACTAGATGGTATCCACTCGGAAACACTGAAAAAACCAGCACTGCAGATAACCCCGTTCCCAACAACGTTACCGAACGATGCCTTACAGCTGGGCAGGGTACCTACAGTATGGAAAACTTCCAAAGTATTCATTATTAAGAAATCAGCGGACAGGGATCCTTTAGATCCAAAGACTTACAGGCCAATATGCCTAATAAACACCCTAGCAAAGATTCAGGGAAAGCTACTGTGTAAGCACCTACAAACACACAGAGCTCTCAGGGGCATGAGCCAACACCAATTCGGCTTCAGAACTGGCAGATCAGTAGATGATGCCATCAACCAGGCCCTACACATAGTTAGTACTACAAAACAGAAATACGCCATGGCAATAATAATTGACATTGCCGGAGCATTCGATAATCTCTGGTGGCCCGCACTGTTTCAGAGGCTAAGACATCTGGAAGTACCCCAGTCACTGTACAACAGTTTCCAAGACTGCTGTAAAGACCGAGTAGTCGAATGGCAGATGGACAGCCCGAAATTAATTAAAAGAATTACCAAAGGCTGTCCTCAAGGGTCGATCTGCGGCCCCATCTTCTTGGACATATCAATAGAATCTCTCTTACTCTCTTACGACTTCTGGATAGGGATGACAGGAAGACGAAACTGTCTCCTACGCAGATGACCTATTAGTTGTAGTCACTGCAAACAACAGAGCCCAGTTAGAAGAGAATGTCAGTGGAATACAACAAACAATTACACAATGGTGTCACAACAATACTCAGGATAGCCGAAAACAAAAGCAACATACAGATTACTGAAAGGATCACTTCAAAGGAATCCTTCGGTTAAAACTGGGGACACAAACATCAAACGAGCACACGTTACGCGCTATCTTGGGGTTCACATAGATGAAAAATTGAATTTACACGAACACATAAGGACAGACAAAGCATAAAAAATAATACACAAAATGGTGAGGCTAATTTCAAAAGAGTACAGATTACCTCTACCAGTCTTACGGACGTATCACTGTACGCTCTTCGAATCAGTGCTCAGCTTCGCAACTAGCACGTGGGCACATAGACTGAACATGGTCACCAACAAAGCATCGGTTAGACGAGGGTAGAGAAGTGTCTTGCTTAGGCTATCTGGAGCCTTAGGCACCACTTCAGCGGATGCACCGTGTGTGGTGCTCGAAATATGCCCCATTGACATCACGATGAAATACAGAGCTGCAAGGTACTGGTTAAAGATGGGGATAGTAGATAAGGTACACACAATAACTGGTGTGCCGATAGAGACGATATGTCACCTTAAGAATTGGCGTTTGGATACATGGCAAGGTGGGTGGGATGTAAGTGATAAGGGACGTAGACTGCACGAATTCCTCCTTGACATAAGGGAGCGGTTGAGATTGAAACATATCGATCCCAGCCGCGGTTTGGTACATTTATTAATCGGACACGGACTTTAACCCACACACTTAAACCACGTGAGTCTACATGCACTTGAGGGGAAGAAGATTCCCCAGAACACACTGCCTTTTTCTGCCGGCAATACGCGAACAGTATACATACACTACACTTAGACTACACAGTTACAGACATAGATATACACACAGCAATGAGAGACGAAGAACAAGAGGCATAATTAAAAGTATTGACAAACAGTATTTCAAAATCAACACATAAAGAGTACATGCGGACACGACGTAACAGACATGCCTATGTGCAACGTAACAACATTCTCCAGAGGGTGGAGAGCGATACCCACAGTGACAGCAAAAACAGTGAAAATGAGGAGGAAGAGGAGGAGGAAGCCGAGATGTGAAAGTAAATAAGCATCAGGTGCTGACGATCTAGCCAAGAAATCACCAAATGGTTCAAATGGCTCTGAGGACTATGGGACTTAACATCTGAGGTCATCAGTCCCCTAGAACTTAGAACTACTTAAACCTAACTAACATAAGGACTTCACACACATCCATGCCCGAGGCAGGATTCGAACCTGCGACCGTAGCAGTCGCGCGGTTCTGGGCTGAAGCGCCTAGAACCGCTTGGCCACCGCGGCTGGCAAAATCACCAAATTCTGTACACGGATGGGCACCTAAAGTTAATACATACGATTAGTAATAAACAGGATAAGCGAGACTATTTCTCTAGTAACAACCATTTGTGTGTGTGTGTGTGTGTGTGTGTGTGTGTGTGTGTTTCTTTGTGTGTATGACTGGCGGTCAACGGCTCCAAGAATCATTCCGAGGTTTTCATCGTCAATCACATTCGGTGACTCTTCTGTCGTATCATCTTTTTATATTCTTCCTAAAAACAACAAAATTTTATTTATATTTCAACCTTAAATTACTGTTATTTTGAAAAGTATTACTGTCTGTAAGTGTTGTAGATAAAACAAAACAAAAGAAAACTGCAAAAAGATGAAAAACGAAAATTGTAAGATGTACGAAATGTTTTTAATAATCAGGTAACAGGTCTATAATTTGGCAATAAATAAATAAAATAACTAAATAAATAAATAAATTACCACTATCTCGAAAATCTGAACTTTCTCGTGATAGGACCACAATATCAATTTTTTTGGAACGATCATCGGGATTTGCTACGTATCAGTGCGTTAACACCATCAGTTTACCTCCAGTCACTTTCGATAGCTTCGCCACTTCACAACCAAACTAACGTTTTAACCTAACCTAGACCTAGGGCTACGATACAGATCAGTCTGCCACCACCGCCATTTTTCCTCCAGTCACATTCATTGCCTATATCAACTCTCAACAGAACGACATTACTGTAATGCGTAACAATATTCCAATAAATCCTGTCTTATACCGAGAAAAGAACAATATAAGAAATAAATACGAAAACCAGTAATCACCCTTCCAACCCTTAATAGCCATTTTAATAATCGCCAATCTCCACCTGAAAACAAGAGTAATGAATTCATGTCTTCCGATGACACAAGTCATTAGATTCAGCGAGTCTCGTAGGCTACCGTATAGATACCAGATTGGTTACGACAAACGGAAACGCGTTGCTTACAGCTGCACACAGCGGAAGAGCCGGCGACTCCAAAAGTGCAATATAACCACTCTTCACCCGCAAGCTTGTATTCAGTACTGCTTATTTCCGTTTCAGGTTTGTTCTTACGCCTTTTTTAGTTATATAACATTAACACACAGTAGGCTTGCTAACGAAGAGTTAGACGACATTGCAGATTTATCCACTTGTGTGAAAAATTAATCAGTGTTACGACAATGATCTCAAATCGACGACATAGCTTTGACAGACTCTTAGGGGTTGACTGCACACGGCTAGGCTTCGCAACAGTAACAGTTGTCTACAATGGGTTTTACCGGTAAAGCTCCGATTACGCACATCTACTGAAAAAATGTAGTAAGTAAATGAGCTGAATAAAGTAAATGATAAGTTGATGGAATCAAATTAATGTAGTCGACACAATGGCGAAGCTAAGTTTAAACCTTGTATATTGTTCAATTTGAAACAAAAGATGTAATGACGCCACGTCAAGTAATCAAAAGTAGTCCTCGTTAAAGTTACAAGAATAAAATCCAAGCAAAGACTGTGTTAACAGCCAATACGCTTTGGCAGAATCTGCTTTTCAATTAGCTGCTGTCAAAACAGAACAAATAAATAAGTTCCGGCTATGCAATAAGGTTAGTTTCTCAGTGATGCTGCTTTACTGCCCACAGAATATCGTTATGGAATATAACTATCGTTCGCACAAAGTTATGAAAAGTTGCCATACTTCGAAGCAACAAAACGGGTCGCAGAATATCATCGACATACCGCAGTGCTGTAAGGGTGTCGCAGATGACGACCATGGGGGTCCTGACATGAAACGAAACGGTACCCCAGACTATCACTCCGATTGTCGAGCCGTATGGCGGGTGACACTCAGGTTGATATCCCACCGATGTCTGAGGCGCCTCCAAAAGCGTCTTCACTCCGTTTTCTTTCCCTTCATGCCAAGCCATCCTGGGCTTACATTCCACCAAGATAATGCCCGCCTGCAGACGGCAAGATTTTCTACTGCTTATCTTCATGCTTATTAAGCCCTAAATCGACCAGCAAGGTCGCCAGATCTCTACCCAAATGAGAATTTCGGGAGCATTAAGTGTAAGGCCCTCCAATCAACTCGAGATTTTGACGATATAATGCGTCTATTGTACACAACTGGGCACCACATCCCTCAGGAGGACATCCAATAACACTGTCAACCAATGGCAAGCCGAGTAACTGCTTGCATAAGGACCAGTGGTGGACAAAAATGTTATTGGCTTGCTCATTTTTTGAAGCTCTTTCCCTTGAATTCTTCATTTGTGTGCCCATGGTGTCCGTAGTTGCTTTATAATTCTTTAGGGTATTTTTTTCTGTCGTTGCAGCTACAAAAATGCGTGGTTTTTTTCACCAGATACGTTTTGATTTATTGAGGTAAAGCGTCATCAGTGGTCTCTAATCTAGTTATTTACCTTTTCATTTGATTTTAGATCGAAAAACAGTTCGTTAAGAATAGGTTGAGTTGTACTTACGGTGATTTTTCGGCTGATTTCTCGCTTACATCGGGAATGCCGTCTGATAGCACATCTTTCTCCTGAATAAATCATCCAATTTTTCTTAAATCTACCGATTTCAATTCTAGTCGGGTAATTCCTCGGTGGTGTGTCTACCCTTTTTTCTTTTCTTGAGTGTAAGTGCATGTGAAAACTGGACAGTCTACCGTTTACTAAATTGTCATAAATGAATTCAGTGCAGCTAGAGAGTGTGTTTGCAACAATCTACGCTCGAACTCTTCTATTTTTCTTATCTTTATTGAATTTTTAAATAACTACTGTAAAATAGTGACAATAGAGGATATTTTGCCGAGAAAATTAAGTCCAATAACTTATCCGTATTTAGGTAATACTTGCACTGTCGAGATTCCTTTAATATTAAGAAGAGTGTCAGGTTCAGTTTTCAGTTGAGTCAGCACGATTAAGTTTTACATTTTATTCCCAAACGAGAGGGCGTATTGTATAGGAAAATATATCCCAACTCATGCAAGTACTGTAAGCTGAAATAGCCGTATCGGCAGGGGCACTGACTCAGAAGATATGAGCAACCGTGCAAAAAATCAAATGGAACTCGTGTACAGGTAAAGGAGTCGACGAGTCCCAGCAGACCAGATTACAGAAACTATCTGTCCCTGTCACCAGAAGCAGACAGCACCATTATGCGAGCAGGAGGCGTCACACCAGTACTAACTAAGTACGAAGGAACGTTTTGCAGTGCGTCGCATATCGTCAGAGAGATGGTAGATCAGGTGAGAATGTCTGCGACGACGTCGAAAGCTAATGTAACTGTGGCTACACAGAGCTGAATGCCTAAAAGGCTTACTTGTCCACAAGTTTCCATGAATCGGTCAAGTGCTAAAGAAGGGACAAGGAGGAGATAAGTGTTTAACGTCCTGCCGGCAACTAGATCATTAGAGACGGAGCACAAGCTCGGATTAGGGAAAGATGGAGATGGAAATCGGCCGCGCTCTTTCAAAGGAACCATCCCGACATTTGCCTGAAATGATTTAGAGAAATCACGGAAAACCTAAATCAGGTTGGCTGAAGGCGGGTGTGAATCGTCGTCCACCCGAATGAGACTCCAATATGCTAACCACTGTGCAACCGCACTTGGTGTCATGTGTTAAAAGTTAGGAGGAAGTAGATCGGGGATTTCCGCACAGAATATTTATCAAGTTTCCTTGGGAGTCCTGCGAGGAAAGACGACAGTGATTTAATAGTGCTATAGTGATAGTCAAGTCCCGGAGGCACTATTGTACTAGCGTCAGGAGGGTTTTGAGGGGTGCAGTTCACGTTTGCGGGCATTTTCAGGGGAACCTGGTTATCGAATAGTGCAGCCCTCTTTCTTTACTGATTTTTTCGCTCTCTCCTCGTTTGAATCTTATTCTCTGTCTTCAAGACAATATATTTTCTGATTCTCGCTAAGTTTTTTCTTTGTGGAACTAGTTTCTCGATGTTAACAGTTAGGGGTAGTGGTAATAGTTTTCAAAATTTAATTTTTGTGCATTGCAGGAGATCCGTTGGCTGTTTCTTGCGCGAGTACGTGGGATTTTCGTTTCGTGGTGTAACATACTTTTTTTCACATTTAAATAAATTTTCATTTTTTACATACTTCTTGGAACGATCCTGAGTTTCCTGAAAGTTACATAGAATAAGGGGAAGCTGCAATAATGAATGTCAAAAGTGTTGATGCGGCGACTACGGCTACGTCAAGGGCAACATTTATTAAATCGTTAAACAGCTGAAATGTTACATGAGCTTCCATTAACATTCCAAAGCGGACGCTAAGTAATAATACGAATATTTTACTGTGCCTTTATTTTTATGTGGGTGAGCTGTTTTAATTACCATAATGTGGAATATTTTGATGTCAGTGCGCTACGCGGAAGGTTCAGTCAATATTAACAAAGCCTGTCTACAAAAGAACCGCACCAAACCGCAGCTAAAGCCAGCAGTAGATACGCGGACTATAAAAGCGATAAATTAGTTCAGATAACTGGCTCATTGACAGTGTCGATAGTTGTGTGTTTTTCGAAGAGCTCGTTATCCAAATACAGTCATTTAACAGAAGTACTAATACTGCAGTAGCATAATTACTCTGGAACGTATCATGAATAATTTTAGTATCTCTAGGGACAAAATAACAATGGATGACACACACATACATCTTTCGTAACAGTATTTGTTGTTTCTATTGTCTATATAACCATTACTCGGTTATTCACGGACGTACATATTTACTAGATTGGATTATTTGCTATGCAGTAAATAATTAGAGTGTACAGTGACAGTCTGCGTTGTGTTAACATTTTATCATTCAGGGACAATTGTGGGAAACACTTCTGAGTAATTCCACATGTATAGTATAAATTTCACAAGTGAATTTTGCCACAGTCTGATGTATATGGCAAATATGTTGCTATTCGTTGTGTGGGACATTCACCATAATACAATATACTAATTATCGCGAAAGAAACGGCACTCTTTGCAGTGATAAGGAATTATTTAAAGTGGTTTCATCAACGCGAGCTTATTTTTTTCACCCTGACCTTACGCTCTGACATGTTTACGAGTAATTCAGCGGCAGCAGACGAATACTTAATAGGGGATCTACGTACTTGCCGTCGCCAATTTGATTCATGTTGCCATGGTGTGAAGAGCATAGCAAGGGCTTCAATTTGTTTAAAGAGGAAGACGGAACTGTAAATCGTTTTCGATAAAATCGAGTTTGAAAGTTTTAGGCGTGAGTGTACAGGATGACAATTATTGAACTACAGCAAACAAAATCGTCATAACATCTGATGTTTTGCATAAGTACGTTCAAACTGCACGGTTGACCGTGGGGCATGATGGGAATTAGTATGGTCTGTCCGATTTGGTTCAGCGACGAAGCCCACTTTGATCTGGATGTGTTCGTTAAAAAAATGGTTCAAATGGCTCTAAGCGCTATGGGACTTAACATCTGGGGTCATCAATCCACTAGACTTAGAACTACGTAAACCTAACTAACCTAAGGACATCACACACATCCATGTCCGAGGCAGGATTCGAACCTGCGACCGTAGCAGCAGCGCAGTTCAAGACTGAAGCTCCTAGAACCGCTCGGCCACAGAGGCCGGCTGTGTTCATCAATAAGGAAAACTGGTGCATTTGGGGGACTAATAACTCGCATTTCGCGATAGAAAATTCTCTTCACACTCAACGGGTGACTGTGTTGTGTGCAATTTTTAGTCACGGAATAATCGGTGCGTTATTCCTTGATGGCACGTGACTACCGAACGGTACTTGAAGGTTTTGGGTGATGATTTAGTACCCATTATCCAAAGTGACCTGGATTTCCACAAGATGTGGTCCATGAAAGACGGAGCTCGACCTCATCGAAACAGGAGAGTGTTTGATCTCCTGGAGGAGCACTTTGGGGGCCGCATTCCGGTTCTGGGAAACCCAGAGGCCACTGGCATGGGCCTCCATTGACCGCCATATTCTTCGGATCTGAACACATGCGACTCGTTTTTGTGGCGCTATATTAAATCAAGGTGCACTGCATTAACCCCAAAACCATTCCTGAGCTGAAAACAGCCATTCAGGAGGTTACAGACAGCAGCGATGTTCTGAAACTTCTGCGGGTCGTGCAGAATTTGGCTATCCGTCTGCGCCACATTATCACCAAGGATGGGTGGCATATCGAACATGTCATAACTTACATCCGAATGTTTGTAGTGACGTTTACATGTTGAATAAAGTGTGTGCACGCCATACTTAGCAACTAATTTACGCTTTTTTCATATAGTTCACTAACTGTCACCCTATATATACTATTGTGTGGTCGCCAGTAGGCAAGTAGTCTGTAGCCAAGTGATTAAGTGCCTCGTTTCATAAGCACGAAGTCTCTGGATCGAATCGCTTTCTGCGTGATGACTGGGTGTTGTGTGCTGTCCTCAGGTTAGTTGGGTTTAAGTAGTTCTAAGTTCTAGAGGACTGATGACCATAGATGTTAAGTCCCATAGTGCTCAGAGCCATTTGAACCATTTTTTTTGAATCGCTTTGCTGGTGCTTTTTCTTTTTTCCCACGTAAATTTAACAACATGGTTATTACCATTGTTCTAATTATCAGCTCTTAATTATTTATTTAAATATTTTTGCAAGGACATTGGAAACAAAACAGGATACACGAGCATTTTGAATCAAATCAGTATAGTCTTTTTTATTGACTTTGTTGTATAAACATTTGTGACACGTATGGAGCGCTACACGAATCATGATGATACTGATCGTAGAAACACGTAAAAAAGTAATTAATTTGGCATACAGCACACGTAATGAACGCAGGTTTTTACAAGAGCATGGGTTTTTCGATGTTTCTCTTGCGAAACAAACTTGTTTTACGAAACTTCGTCGCAGATTAAAACTGTGTGCCCGACCTAAACTCGAACTCGGGACCTTTGCCTTTCGCGGGCAAGTGCTCTACCATCTGAGCTACCGAAGCACGACTCACGCCCGCTCCTCACAGCCAGTATCTCGTCTCCTACCTTCCAAACTTGTTTTACGTTCATAAACGGTTCTCTGTCATCACACAGTTCCGCAGCGTACTACTCATATCTGATCATACCACCTGACTATTGGTGCAGACAACTGATGGTGTACAACTGATTGCATTTTTATGCAACCTTCTCTTCAAGCTATCTCTCTAATGTGTTCGATGATGTACGAGCAATTTTGTAGTCACCTTATAAGGGTTTTCACGTGCTTGTAGAAATAAGCGTCGCTGGGTTGCACCAACGGAGTACATTTTGGAGGGAATTACTTTAATACAGCACGTTGGCAGACTCTCTCTATGTTGAACAGCTTCCTCGAAATGCACCGTGTTCGTTTGCCCTCCCCGTGAATCGAGGAGCAAAAGAAATTATTCTTCTCTCACATGAGGCTTCAAGACGTCAGCTAGAGATTTCCTGTGTAGTACTGTTGTGAGTTTTCCGGACTTTGAAGATGTTACCATAAACTTTTTGTATTTGTGTTCGTATTCATCACCGGCTTTTTAAACTCTTGGTCCAAATGAGCCAGTAGTCTACTGCAAGCAAGAGAAGACTGTTGGTAGTAATTTTCCAGATAAAGTGACAGCATATTGTGCAATGTATGAATGCGTCACCTTGTGCATATCCCTTCCATGCACAATAACCAACTTTTCTCAGCGTTCGGCGAGAGTTCGGTCATACGTTGTTTTATATTGGTACCCTAAGGCAAACATTCACAAATTAGCATCGTATGGTCTGTACAAATAGTATGCAGTTGATGTATATCAATCAGGTACTGTTATGTGTAATACCTGTTTGATCAGTGTTAATAACAATATCCTTGTCGGATTTGGGTATGAGGGCTAGAGTCCGTATTCGGAAATTTGTTGCTGCCTTAAGAAGTTGCTGCAGTGAACCGCTTTCACTCTCGGATACAAGTCTGGTGATTTTTCTCTGACGCATCAGATGTCTTCGTTAAAAGAATACGACCCACGAGTCAGAAGCTTGAAAATTTAAATCAGGAAATTGGCTAGCAGCAGCCGGATCCCGGTGCAGCAGGTTTCCCTTCGTGACCTGCTAATTACATTCTCGAGCTATTATCAAACGATCATAAGTACACGAATCAATTGTTTTAAGTTGTTCATGCCTTGTTCCACCTTCTTACATATGTTCTTTCCGCCTTCATGCTTTTGAGACGTGAACCTCCATTTCTACGAAAACTGGTCAAACGCCATTCTGGATGCTTTCTTGCTAGATTGACGACCCAAATTTGGCAATACTGCGGAACGTAATCGCTGTCGATTTTCGACAGCCTCTCTTCGGCCTCACAATCGTGTGATGAAACAGGAGCGACTTCTTCAGCACGCTCTCTTCATCGATGTTTTGAAGGACAATAAGTTCGTCTTCTATCACGAGTTGTTCCACCATCAGCATTTCGAAAATTCTGCAAAATATTTCTTCTCCAGTGTACATGTGTCCTTGTGTTATTACTTCAGGAGGTTTCGAAGCGATGAGATTGTTTCGGAGAAAGAGCTTGTAACGGAACTGAAATGATGGTGGGCTGACAGTAATTTGGAGCCCGCGCGTCGGAAACGGGCGCGCTTGTGTGAGACTGCCAGGGAGTGCACCCTGATGCCATCTATTGGCGAAACTGGGAATTAGCGCTGTCAGACAATGCACTAAGCTCTCAGAGTCAAATGTATTCTTTTTATTGGTAATTATAAGTTATTACTGTATAATTTAATGTTGTAAAGCGCTAGTAGTAAATTATTATGACTGGTATGGACTCCAGGGTAGTAAATATAAATATTCTTAAATACTAAATGATTTCGGTAAAAAGATGGTAGGGGAACGCCCCCACTCTTGGTGATACGAGCGTGTGAACTGTAGGGCACTGTAGGCCGTGGATCGAACCCGTTCAATCATCACAGCTCTTAGGGAAATAGTCCGGTTAGGAGTGTACTATTCATTAGGTAAATACTGGCGAGTAACGGTCAAAAATGTATACGCAAGTGAATTTAGCAAGGTCCACGTAGCACCTAGTTAATGTGGTGCAATGGCGAGGGTAGGAGTGGAGTAAAAGTGAGCTGAGCTTGTTGCAGCTGTGCTGGATTCAAATATTAACTACGTGAATTCACTACGGCCTCTTACCATTGGGACTGAGCTATTTACAGTTAAAATATGTAGCAGTAAGCGCAAAGGCGTGACAGCTACAAGTCCGTATTGGTTTTATACATACGGAATTGGGAAGTGGGTCATTCCGTCAGTGGAGGGGGTTAAAACAACCGAGTCAGTGGAGAACATACCCCATTTACTGATGGAAAGATTCAGCGGTTCGGTCGCATGTGGCGACCGTGACAGGGCTAACCAAGTTTGTAGAATAATGGCTGCAATAAAAGTGTTTTATATAAACTTGTAGTTTCAAGAAAATTTTAAATTTAAAATTCTGTTGTAGACAAATATACCACAATTGGTAAGTTCAAGACGACAACCTGCAAAGCAGCAAAAGAAAGTCCAATAGTAGGAGTTAAACAAGTAATACTTGGTTTAATAAACATTTCTATTAGGCACGAAATACAGCAGCATAAGATGGAGTCGAATAGTAACAAGCAAGACGAAAACATTACAAGGTCAGACCCAGAGTTAGGGACCATAGATACTGTTGTAGGGTTGGAAAATCTTATAGATGAATCCACACCCATAAGACAGGAGGAACGGGAAGTGAAACCAAAGGTAGTGAAAAGTGAACCCAATGTATCTGTGGATGCAAGTCACAAGGGAGAGGATATGGAATTAACAAGTTTGTTAAATAGGATGATGGCGCAAATTCAAGAAGGGGATGCTAGTTTGAAAGCAGAAATGGCTAGTCATATATCCCAATTGGATGAAAACCTATCTGGTAAAATAAAAGCCAATTTAGATATTTTGAATACGCAAAGCCAACGTATCACAGAGGTAAACAAATCAGTAAATAGCATTAGGGCTGAAATAACAAATGTTCACAGAAAAGTCACAGAAATAGAGGAAAGATTTGATACCGAAATTCAGAGAATAGAGAAATCAGTGGAACCTTTGGTTAGTGAAAAATTAGAACCGATAATTGAAAGTAAATTACAGGTGATAGTACCAGTTCTAAAGAAAGAGATTGTTAAAGAAACGGCAGCTGATATTGAAACACTGCGCAATACCATCTTGAGTTTTGATGCATGTGTGCAGGAGCAGGAAAATACACTGCGTAATGAGATAAAATTATTAAGTCAGCAAGTTCAGAATCAGACGTTTCTTAACTGTAGTGGTATCCCATTGGTAATGCAAAAATCGGAAATACTGAGTAGGGAGGAAAAATACGATCCTCAAATGAAACAAGGTGGATGGCATCCAATGGATTTTATAAAAAATTGTGAACGTGTCTTACCAACAGACATGTCGGATAAAGAAAAAATTAATTTAGTAATAGACGCTTTAGCAGGTCATGCTAAACGTTGGGGATTGAATTTGGATATCGACAATTTGAAGTTTACAGACTTCAAAGAAAAGTTCCTTGAGGAATTCTGGAGCACACAACAGAGAGATAGGTTGTGGAGAGAATTCGTTGTCGCCAGAATGCCAGAACCTGGGCGTGGGCTCATGAAAGAATACTGTGAAGGATGGTTCAAGCGTTTGGAGTATCTTAAAGATCGTAGATCAGAATCGGAGATAGTGTGGGAGTTGTGGAAAAAGCTACCTGACGATTCAAAGCGTTATGTAGGAGGCACTCATCGAACATTCGATGAATTTTTAGAAAAAATCGAGAATGAAGATAGGTGGCGTGAAACGAGAGAGTTTCGAGGTTTCAGAAATCAGAATGGAATAGTAAAAGGTGGTAGGAATGAACCACAAATTAACATGATGAGAGGAAGAGGTCAAGAAGGTAACTCTCAGCGAGGGAGAGGACACTATCAGGGAAACAGGATGCATTATCAAAATCAGGAAAACTAAATACCGCGCAGGTCAAGGGCCTAACGCGCGCGGAAAGAAAGAAATGGCCCAAATATAGGGAAGATCGGAGTAGGCAGTACTATAGTAGGATAGTGCGTCGTTCGCCTGAAGAGCAGTTACATAAACGAAACTTTGCGGAGTATAATGCAGGGATACAAACAGAGGAGAGAGAGCAGGGAGGAATTATTAAGGGAAATGAAGTAGGAAAAGAATATCGGTCGGATGTGAAGGCTCACGTGAATGAAATAAGTACAATTCGCGGTCAGAGTGACGAATTGATGAAGGAAGAGTCAGAGGAGGCGTTGTTTGTCGGTAGGGATGGCAACTGTGCAGAGAGGCAGGGGCAAGGGAGGAGTGATGTGACTTATGGTAAAAGGTTCGTATGAATAGTCGACGAATCGCATCGAGAAGTAATTAAAGAGGAAAGGGTGGATAAGAAAAAGGGGCATAGTGCAGAGACGCATGCCGATTCAGAAATTACCTCGTATGCAGAATATATACATCAGCTCAAAAGCCAGCCAGCACAATTAGAAAGATCTTCCACTCAAGTGATTAATTTGGACCCGAATATGACAGTGTTAGAGAGCCATACCGATTATGATGTGTACCTAGTGACAGCAAGAGTACATGACTGTGATGAAGATTCTTTTAAAGAAATTAGAGAAAGTGTATCTAACCAAGAGAAAGAGTGTTGTGATCCCTGTAGTACTGAAGCAAATGAGTTGAGTGAGACTGGAATTCCATTAGTAGGGGAAAATAATGAAAGTAAGAGTGGCGAATGCACTATCCAACAAAGGGAAAGTATTGAAATGGATTATAATTTGCGAGAATTATTTGAACCCGAAGAAGGTCATATTTCTAAGGAGGAGGAATTATCGTCAGAATCATCAGAGAGCATCCAGGGAGAAAAAGAAATAGAGGAAGTTTCCGATTCCGCAACCGAGAGTTCAGGCATGACAGATTCGAATGAGAACGCGATGGCATTAAAGAGCCTAGACGAAGGACTATTGGAAAAAGTGGTGAAAGAATTTAGGATGAAAAGGAGAAAGAAACCTCCGGATGGAATGGTCAGTATAAAAACCGGAAAAATAATATGGCAAGACTTGGCGGTGGAAAAGGATTTATTATGGGAAGATAAAGAAAGTATGAAAGAGGACAATAGGATGCAAACAATCCTACCTATTAATGTATGTGGGTACGATTTATATGTATTGTTGGATACGGGTGCTCAAATAAGTGCTATTTCGCACGCATTTTTTGAGATGATCAAAGAGCAACGAGGAGTAGTCATGATGCCAGTAACAGGTGTTAAAGTAATAGGGGCGACAGGGAAATGTAGTAAACCTGTTAAACATCAAGTGATGATGGAATTTAAGATAAAAAACAAGCTATTCTCTAATGCATTTTTAGTAGTTCCAGAGCTCAGTGCTGAGATCATTTTAGGCATTGACTGGTTAATAAAACAAAAAGTAATTATAGATTGTGACAAAGGGATAATAGTTTGTAAAGTTGATAGTGCGGTATTAGAAATACCATTTGAATCATCTAGAGTAATGGAAGAGAACCAGCTGCGAGAATTTAGAGATGATCATGATTCAGGAATAGGTCAAAAATTCGATTGGTTTCGGATGAGGCAGATAGTTGAAGATGGGAATAAGGAGACACTCCTTCGAAATGTAGTGGATAAAACGGAAGGACTATCTGATGCCCAAAGGGAGGATCTATGGCAAATTCTGAAAGAAAATCAGGAGGTATTTTCGGACAAACCGGGACGAGTGATAAATTATGAGTACTGCATGGAGGTAGAGGGGCATGAACCTTTCTTTAAACCACCATATAATGTACCCTTGTCTAAGAAAGAAGCAGTTCAAAAAGAAATAGATAAAATGGTTTCATGTGGGGTCATTGAACGGAGTTCTAGCCCATATAATAACCCATTGGTGATAGTAGGTAAGAAGGATGGAAGTGTACGAATAGTGATAGATGCTCGTACTCTGAATAAAGTAGTGAAGAGGGAGTTGGATCGTCCAGAGAACATAGATAATTTATTGCACAAGTTTAATGGTGTAAAGTACATGACTAGTTTAGACCTAACGGCAGGATACTGGCAAATCCCATTAAGTGAGGAGTCTAGGAAGTACACGGCATTTTTATTCAATGGCAAATGCTACCATTACACAGTGGTACCATTTGGCCTAAATACTTCCGTTTCAGTGTTCATTCGGGCTTTAGACAAAATTTTAGGGAGTGAACTTAGTTCGCTAATCACGGTTTATGTAGATGATTTGTTAATTGCTACAAGGACATGGGAAGAGCACATGGAGTTATGCGACAGGGTGTTCAAAGCTTTAATTAAAGGAGGAATGACCCTGAACCTGAAAAAATGCGAGTTTGTGAAGAAAGAAATAAAGTTTTTAGGTCACATAGTAACACCAGAGGGAATTGAAAAGGATCCCAACAAAGTCAAAGCAATAAGAAATTGTCCGGCTCCCAGGAATAAAAAACAACTAAAGTCGTTTATAGGACTTTGTTCCTTTTATCGTAAGTATGTGGATGATCAGGTGTTCAATAGCCCACATCTGAACAACCTACTTAAGAAGAACAGTGTGTATATATGGACTGAGGAATGTGAAACAGCATTCAACCGGCTAAAAGACAATTTGGCTAAAAACATAAAGTTATGGCACCCTGACCTGTGTGAACCATTCCACATGGCAACAGATAGTTCAGATTATGGATTGGGAGTATCCATATTTCAGGAGGTAATGATAGATGGGGAAAAAACTCATAGACAAATAGCATATGCGAGTAGAACCATGTCTAAGTACGAAAGAAACTATACAGTTTCAGAGAAGGAGGCTTTAGCTATAGTATGGGGTTTTAGGAAATTTCAACTTTTCTTATGGGGACATAAGACTGTGGTCCATACAGACCACAAAGCTTTAATATTTTTGAAGGACTGCAGATTGTTACATAACAGGTTGAGCAGATGGGCGCTGTTTTTACAACAATTTGATATAGAGATCAAGTATGTTAAAGGGAAAGAACATGCAGTACCGGATGCTTTGTCGAGATTACCGGAAGGATGTGAGACACTATAAAGTGTAAAGAATAGGGAAGATGTTTTTGAGGTGAATTACTTCAAAAAAGCGGAAGGAAGAGAAAAAATTAGGGAAATATGTCGGAATATGCGAAGATATCAAAGTGATGATGATGCACTCAAGTCGGTAAAGGTCAAGTTTGACAATCCGGACGCAACTAACATAAGGGCTTCATATAAAATACATAAAGGTGTACTGTATCTTCAAAGATTAAATAATCCAGGGAAGTGGAGAGTATGTTGGCCGGAACAACACACTGAAGTGCTGATAGATTATGTTCACTTGGCATATGGCCATTGTGGTGCACGGAAGTGTACCGATAAGTTAGATGAATGCATTACCTTTAACAACATGGCACGAAGGGTAGCACAGAGGATAAGATCTTGTGATCTATGCCAAAAGGCGAAAGTAACAAATGCAACTAATCAAGGGCCCATGCAATCAATAAAACCTGATGAAGTATTAGAAATAGTAGCAGTAGATATCTTTGGACCATTACCGAAAACCATGGGGGGTTTTGTGTACATATTTGTAGCAGTTGAACTTTTCTCAAAGTATATAAAGCTTTATCCGTTGAGAAAAGCTACTGCCAGAGCTGTGTATGATAAAATGGTGTGTGATTATTTTGTGAAAGTAGGGAAGCCAAAGAGAATACTATCAGATAATGGTGTTCAGTTTTGCTCAAAAATGTGGAAGGATGGGAAACTGAGAAACAGGTAGAAGTGGTACATATCTCAGCTTATCACCCACCAAGCAATCCAGCAGAAAGATATATGCGTGAGATAGGTCGGTTATTTAGGACGTACTGCCATAGTAACCACAAGAAGTGGGGCATGTATGTGGGTGAATTCGAAGAAATCATGAATTCATTAACAAACGAGAGCACTGGATTTACTCCAGAAGAAATCCTGAAAAAGACAAGAAGTAAAAGTCTAGTAGAAGACCTACTAGAATTTCCAAATAGAGTTGAATTAGATTATGATAGTAAAAATAACTTAGTAAAAGACAAGATGAGAAAACAAGCAGATGCGAGAATTCGTCGTCACGACGAAAAAGTAAGGAATCCCAAATTCAAAATAGGTGATTTCGTTCTTGTAGAAACACATGAAAAGTCAAGTGAAATTAATAACGAGATCAGCAAATTTAAATATATATATAATGGACCATTTAAAATAGTGTCCATACCCAATGTGAATGTTTATTATTTAGAGTACCCATTAACAGGCAAACTCCTGGGAGTAAGAAACATAGTGGATCTCAAAAGGTATGAATCACGAATTCTACCAGATTGAAAATAAATATATAAATAAATATTTAAGTAAACCAATATGTAAATAGTTGTGTTTCTTTTGTTCTATGTGAAAGGTAAATGCTCACTAAAATATATTGCAGTATTCTAATGAAACTTATAGTTTAAGTAGAGACTAAACAGACTGGAAAAGACTGAGCTTCTAAGAAAGCCTTAATAGATGTGTAAATAAGTGTTGTGGAAGAGGTAGAAAAGTGAGGAGGTAAAGTGAAAAGGACGGGCTACAAAGTAATAGGCGCATAACGTGTGTTTTACTTGCCTGAGATAAAAGAAGTGTATTTAAAACTTTGTAAAAAAAAAGATGTTTAAAGTGTACTGTGTTTAGAAGTAAGAAAATTGGAAAGAATATATGTAAATCGTTTATGTAATGTTTAGCAGGAAAGAGAGAAAGAATTGGTGTTTCATTTTAAATATGTAATATAAGTATCGAGGTGTATCAGTAAGAAAGGGAAAACCCTTGGTAAAAAGCTTATCGAACATTTCAGATTCATTATAGGAGAGACTTCTTATTGAATTATCACTGTAAGATACTTCAATAAGAAGTGGGGCATGTGTAACGGAACTGAAATGATGGTGGGCTGACAGTAATTTGGAGCCCGCGTGTCGGAAACGGGCGCGCTTGTGTGAGACTGCCAGGGAGTGCACCCTGATGCCATCTATTGGCGAAACTGGGAATTAGCGCTGTCAGACAATGCACTAAGCTCTCAGAGTCAAATGTATTCTTTTTCTTGGTAATTATAAGTTATTACTGTATAATTTAATGTTGTAAAGCGCTAGTAGTAAATTATTATGACTGGTATGGACTCCAGGGTAGTAAATATAAATATTCTTAAATACTAAATGATTTCGGTAAAAAGGTGGTAGGGGAACGCCCCCACTCTTGGTGATACGAGCGTAGCTAGAGGTAGCTGGAGACACAGGGACTGAACAGGGGAATGGCCTGGGGAGTGTTGACGTGATCGGACGTGCGTAACTGTGCTCACGCAAAACTGATTGTGCAACAGCAAAGAGGCGAATATCGTCGCCGTTTGTGGAGTAGAACGTGACGAATGGTTGTCGAAGCCGCCTCTATGCCACTGGGGCTGATTGTAAGAGTTCCTGCGCCCAGAATTTATGGCGGACGTGCAGTAGCTTATACGAGTGCTACAGCTCGTAGTTCCAGCCGCCATTAAGGGCATGAGGCGTGAAGAGCTGCGTTAGCCACGTGCATCTCACCACCAGCACCGACACGTCTACCCAAGGCAAGACTGCTTGCAATTGTTAAGTCGAACTTTGTATACATGTAAAAGGAGAATACCAGTTTTCTTTTATGCAAGTGCAGAGGACAGAATACAGTAATGAGTAAAATTACGACGCATGTTGTTCATTGTAAAGTGTAGTAACCTCAAACATAGTATAGTGAAATCAGACTGAGGCCACCATCGCCTCTTTCATTTACAATTCTTTTGGTTGTAGAATACTTTAGCGTATAAGAATGTTGAAAAGAGCAATGGTCACACCAGAATGAGTCGCCTATTTACAGTTACTTAAATTTTTCTGAGCAACCTTTCAAGTAAAGTCACTTAACTGATTCTGTATCAATGGTCCAAAGAGTAATATCCAAAAGTCATTAAATAAGTTGAAGGATAGAATTTTGTTAACCCAAGTTGCATAACCTGTCTTGGTAGTAATTACCAAGCCACCTCACAGAAATTGAGAGAGTATTTGCTTTGTAGAATCATCTAGAATGATCAGAAATAGTAATATTCAGAATTAAGTTTAAATTCAGCTCAAGCCATTTCACTTTTAAACGAGCCCAAAAATTGATTTATTCTTTTGCTCCTTCAGAGCTGGCGACCGTAGTTATAAGTATTTTCAGGAGGATTCGACGGTAAGTCTGCTGCTCTCGTCGTGCTGATAGGATTATCCACTGCTGCTAGCAGTGGTGATTGGATACATAAGCTCACTACCAAGTTAAGTGGGTCAGGTAGGCAGTGTTACCATGTGAACTGTAGGGCACTGTAGGCCGTGGATCGAACCCGTTCAATCATCACAGCTCTTAGGGAAATAGTCCGGTTAGGTGTGTACTATTCATTAGGTAAATACTGGCGAGTAACGGTCAAAAATGTATACGCAAGTGAATTTAGCAAGGTCCACGTAGCACCTAGTTAATGTGGTGCAATGGCGAGGGTAGGAGTGGAGTAAAAGTGAGCTGAGCTTGTTGCAGCTGTGCTGGATTCAAATATTAACTACGTGAATTCACTACGGCCTCTTACCATTGGGACTGAGCTATTTACAGTTAAAATACGTAGCAGTAAGCGCAAAGGCGTGACAGCTACAAGTCCGTATTGGTTTTATACATACGGAATTGGGAAGTGGGTCATTCCGTCAGTGGAGGGGGTTAAAACAACCGAGTCAGTGGAGAACATACCCCATTTACTGATGGAAAGATTCAGCGGTTCGGTCGCAAGCTGTTCACTGTACACAAGTGTCGTTTTTGAAACTTCACTGTAAAGCGATTCGGCTTCACAGTCCGGGTCACGTTCCCTTGCTGTCGTAGTGCTAAGTGCATCAATACATTTACTCGTAAAATCAGACACCTTGGAGCATTGAAATGTAACAACCAAGGAGGCTAACATGCGAATGAAGTATTCTTCTTTATAAACGCTATTCCCTTTCTCCCTCCACCTACCGAAAATTGTTTGTGCACATGCAGATTTCTGAATGGTCAAAACTGGCTGCAGAATTACCAGGAAAATGGGATCATACAGTGAATCCTACTGTACCTGCACCTATACCGGAAAAACAGGCTCAAGATGGGTTGAAACATACCTGCAGGAATACGGTTGTAATGGTAAACTACTTCCAAAACGTTAGAGAAAAACTCGAATTTTCTAGGTGAAGACTATGTTAACTATGAATGTTTCCTTAGATGCTGATTTTCTCGAAAACGGTTGAGAGGTGCGCCTTCCTTTCTACATATGTTGAAGTCCTAGCGCGGCCGAGCGGTTAAAGGCGCTACAGTCTGGAACCGCACGACCGCTACGGTCGCAGGTTCGAATCCTGCCTCGGGCATGGATGTGTGTGATGTCCTTAGGTTAGTTAGGTTTAAGTAGTTCTCAGTTCTAGGGGACTTATGACCACAGCAGTTGAGTCCCATAGTGCTCAGAGCCATTTGAACCATTTTTTGAAGTCCTAGCCATGATCCGCACACCCTGTCAGTACGAATATGATCGGTGAGGGCAAGTACGTACGGTGCCCATGTTGGCTGGGGATGTGTTTTCTCGCTCTGCCAGGCACCAAAAATAGTGAGCGGCCTCGCGCATAGCGACATACAGCAACGTTTTCAGATTACCAACCGTCGGATTCACACTTTACTGGATTCAAATGGTTGTCAATCAGAATCCATAAATCAGTAAATGAAACAGTTTGGTCTATGTAGTTCGCATTTGTTTTGCAGCGACTTGAAGAGAGGTCTCATTTTTCCAACGTTTTTAAGAGGAACAATGGCGCCATAGTGTGCAGAACCATTGAACATGACGTCACAGCTGGTGGTGATTCAGGAAAAACCGTAGACACAACGGTTCGTCACGGACATACTGTGCTACGATGTGTTACCTCTCATGCAACTGTATATTGGTGCCATTTTCCAACAGGACAATGCTCGTCCACACATGGCACATTTCACTAAGAACCGCCTGCGTGATGATGAGGTAATCCAGTGGCCAGCACTGTCCCCATATCTGCCCCTGATAGAACATTTCTGAGATCAGCTTGGACATCAACTGCATCCAAGCGCCAGAATCCAGGATATGAAGTACCACTTACAAGAGATGTGGGCCAGCTTGCCTCAGGACAGGCTGCAGATGCTTCGCGGCACTCTTCTCAACCGATATACTACATGCATCAGAGGAGATGCAACGATATATTGGTAAGTAGGCTCATACTGACAAGTATTTTTTTTTATTTTTTTGGAAATTTGACTCGACTTTCTAACCAATGAAGTAATATCACATACACTCTTAGCCCGTGAAGTTCCATTTCTTTTTCTCCTCCCCTTCACTGTGCTTGACTTTTCTTGTCAGTCAGTATACTTTTTTGGCAATACGACGGTCTTATTTTGCATCAAATTATAACAAGAGCTTCCTCCGTGTCAATTAACCATGGTCATGGATTCTAGTTCTAGCATGACAGGGGGCTTAATCTCTAGGTCTCTTCTCTGTGTGACATCGTATATATCATTTTGGTAGCGGCGTAATGCTCCATACTTTGCCATATATTCTTACCTAAGCGTCGATGTTTACTTAGTTCTAAAGAAACTTATCCTCTCTACCGAAAAGTAAAGGAGGGGAATTGACAAAGTGCAGGTATGGAAGTGTCCCCGTCACTGTATGAAACAAGAGATAAATTTTGTTCATGATCCAGAGAAATTTTTTCAAGGAATGAATTTAGCTAGTTAGCGTAGTAAACAGAGGATGGGTGGAGTTTATTCCAGACGACAGGTGTCACCGAATCACACTTGCAGCTGCAATAAATCACATTCAGATCCGGAGAAAACAACTACAGCCACTCAATGGTAGTCTATCAGAGTCGATTTCCCGAAAACCAATGAAATGGTAACTATTTGTGACAGGTGTGTAGAGCAGTGTCGCATCAGATGAAGCTTTTTAAACGCGAACATTTTAGGTTGGCTTTACCGTGACTGTTATTGACATTACATGAAACGACGCGTTTACTGGTACCAGTCACTGTTTATTTATCTCCACGACGCGTTTCAAAGGTTTAAACCTCCATCATCAGGTGGATTTACATTTGTTACTATGAGTTGCGTGTCTGTGTGTGTTATGTTACGATATTCTCGAGGAACTTATGGCACTGTCTAGTGGAGGACAATACACTACTTTCTTTTTTGTTTTTTTGTGATGTGATCGCTTTACCACAACATCTTCCATACAAACCCGTTTCTACGTAGTATTTCATGTCAGATTGCCAATGTCTTCAAACAAAAAGGCATAAACATATCCTTTACCACAGACAACCAGATCTTCATCACACAGGTGTATACAAAATTGATTAATTGGACTGTAACTGCTTCTACAAAGACCAGACAGGCAGATCATTTGAGAATAGATTCACAGAACACACGACAACACTAAAAGATAAAAATACCACACATCATTAACAGCCACCCACCTGCATGAAACAAAACACCATGTTAACAACACAAGTATCAATATCCTACACATCCAATCTAAAGGCAAAAAAACTAGACGTCCTTGAAACGCTCAAAATATATAAACACCTAAAAAAAGAATCATAATCCATCTTAAATGAGAAAAATGACAATATTCACAACGTTTTCAGCTGCAATGTGCGCACGCACACACACACACCTACCTTAATATTTACCATAAACATTTAGTTATGTTACCGTGACATCCCCCAAATATACAAGGGATTGACCTCATTTATAAATATACCAATACAACAACAGCTTCTATCCCCTGTCAGCTTAAAACAATGTGTGTTTTAACTAATGGTACACATTGTACATCTATCTGCATATTTTATAGCATTAAACAATGTACTCCCCCAACCTTTAGGCAGCTATTACACGTAACACATATAATCTTAAGAACCCCCTGCTTTGCCGGCCGCGGTGGCCGAGCGGTTCTAGGCGCTTCAGCCCGGAACCGCGCGACTGCTACGGTCGCAGGTTCGAATCCTGCCTCGGGCATGGATGTGTGTGATTTCCTTAGGTTAGTTAGGTTTAAGTAGTTCTAAGTTCTAGGGGACTGATGACCTCAGATGTTAAGTCCCATAGTGCTCAGAGCCATTTCAACCCTTTTGAACCCCCTGCTTTGGAGTATTTGCTCTCATCCAGTCACTCCTTTCAACCTCTCTCCCCCTCTCACCTTCTCTTTTCCTTCCTCTCCCTCTGCCTCCAGCCTTTGATTCCTATCTGTGAATCCCAACCAAAATTAGTATTTATGTATAATTTTACTACTGTAGCTAACATAATTATTGTACTTAAAGTTTGCAACATGAAACCTGATTATACAGGGTAAGTCACTAACTATTGCCACCTAGAATAAGTCCGAAAGTGTGACAGTAGCTGAAAAGTTTGTGGGACAAATGTTGCATGGGACAACATGGGCCATAATATGACGTTGGTTTTTTGTTGCTAGGTAGGCTCGCGACAGAGATGTGATGGTCAAGTTTTTTTTTAAAATAGGATGCTATAGTTTGGTATTTATTTTCTGATAGAGGCTATAGAGACGAATCCAATGATGTGTAACAATAAGGTATTTGAAGGTCAATGAAGGTCAAAAAGGTGGCATGAACGTCCATTTACAGAAGGTGTTCGAAATGATGACCATTGGCATCAATGCAGTGCTACAATCTTCTTATCATGGATTGAGTGGTATTCCTTATCACTTCGGCACTTATCGAAGCACATGCTCTGGCAATTCTCTCTAGCATATCGTGCAAATAGTATACATTCGCCGAATACGGTGTACCCATCTAACGTGCCATTGATATGTAAACACCATTCGACGGTTTCACAATACAACTCTAATAGGAATAGTAAGAATAGTATCGTCGAATCAAGCGAATGTGAGTGACGTATTCCTTCGGAGAACAAGTCGATATGCTTCTCATTTACGGAGAATGCCAACGAAATTCAGTGAGAGCTAGAGACTTACACGCTGAAAGATATCCTCAACGCACTCGTCCAACACGTCGTACATTTAAATATGTGTAAGATAAATTGAGAACAACTGGATCTTTAATCCATAGGAAACATATCCCGCAAAGGAAATTTATTAACAAGGAAACGGAAATTGGTACTATTGCCACTGTGGGTCGAGATCCTAGTGGTAGTTCGCGTCATAAGCCAGAGTAGAGTTGTTTGTGTTCTGAATCGCCATAAATATCAACCTTACCATATCAGTCTCCACCAAGAATTAACTGATACGGATTGCATGCGTCGCATTGAATTCTGCCGATGGGCTCAGCTACAGATTCAGAGGCATGACACATTTATTAATTTGATATATACTGACGAGGCAACATTCACGGACCATGGGAATGTTAATTTGCGTAACATGCATTACAGAGCAACTGAAAAGCCATGTTGGCTGCGGAAACCTGCACGCCAAACACCGTGGTCAGTGAATGTATGGTGTGGGATTACGGAGGACAGCATTATAGTCCCCTATTTCATCGAAGGAAATCTTAATGGTAGGAAGTAAACCGCATTCCTGCAAGAAACATTAGGTCTATTATTGGAAGAAATACCTTTAGGAACAAGGGACAGAATGTGGTATAAACACGATGGATGTGCGGCACATTTTTCGCTGATGGCTAGAAGTAAGTCACAGAGAGAATTCCCAGATCGTTAGATTGGACGCGGAGGAGATGTGTCGTGGCCGGCTCGTTTGCCAGACTTGACGTCTCTCGATTTTTTCTTGTGGGTATTCGTAAAAGACATTGTTTATAAAGTCGTTCCAACTATACCTGAAGATATGCGAGAGAGAATTGTCACAGAATGTGCTTCGGTAAGTACCAATGTGATAACGAGAACCACACAATCCATTTTAAGAAGATTGCAGCACTGCATTGATACCAATGGTCATCACATCTAACACCTTCTGTAAATGGACGTTCATGCCACCTTTTTTACCTTCGTTGACTTTCAAAGTACTTACTGTTACACATCAGTGGATTTGCTATCAGAAAATAAGTACCAAACTACAGAATTCCATTTAAAAAAACAAAGTTGACCTTCATATCTCTGAAGCGGCCCAACCTAGCAACAAAAAACCAACGTCATATTATAGCCCCCGTTGCCCCATGCAACTTTTGTCCCACAAACTTTTCAGCTCCTATCATACTTTCGGATTTATTCTAGGTGGCAATAGTTAGTGACTCACCCTGTATAAACGAATATGAAACAGTGGAAGGAACCTGTGACCACTGGAGGTAGTCTGTTTTACTTATATTATTTTTACCGTTAGATACACGGTTAGTTTTTTGTCAGAAGGGACCCAAAGTCATGTTCTGAAATAGTGTTTTGTTTCTCCACTAGACAGTGCCATAAGTTCCTCCAAACTGTCGTAATACAACATGCATGCACATACACACACACACACACACACACACACACACACACACACACACACACGTCATACTAACAAATGTGAGCCCACCTAATGATGGAGATCTAAACCTTTAAAATGCGTCGTGCAGATAAATAAACAGTGACTGGTTAGAGGAAGCTCTGTTGTACGTGCGTCATAATCAAGGGAATGTGTATATGATTCGACGTCAGCGCAACCTGAGTGTCTATCGAAACTGTTTAAATACTTCGGCCCTTTCTCTCCTCTTCCTTTTATGCAGTATCGATGTGAGTAAACTTCTTAAGCGATGCCTCTAGATTCTGTGGTACGTACTGTTTAACCATTAAGAGCTTCGGCATCTGTCTGAGAAAGGAAGCGATCATTAGTTAACTGTCTTCTGATGCACTAGAACTTGCAGTACGAACGTTAGATGCAGTTCACTGAAATCGAATGGATTCCGAAATTTTGAGCATGGAACGCATAACGTGCCTCGAGACTTCAGGAAAATTGTGCTTGACCTGTATTTGGATCGGTAATATCTGCTTATGGCGAGCAGATCACAGTTGTAAAAGCGAGATAAGCTACTGCAAATGTGAAACACAGGTACATTAATAACCGGTGTAACCGCCAGAACGTTGATGATAGCATGCAAACGTGCATGCGTGTTGTTGCACAGATGACGGATGTCAGTTTGTGTGATGGAGTTGCATGCCTGTTGTCTGTTGAACTTGGTCTGTCAAATGCAGCGAAGATTAATGCTGGTTGTGGATGACGCTGGAGTTTTCCTCCGATATGTCCCATATGTGCTCCACTGGAGACAGATATGGTGATCGAGCAGGCCAATGCTATATGTCGATGGTCTGCAGAGCATGTTGGGTTACAAGAGTGGTATGTGAGCGAGTGTTATCCAGTTGGAAAACACCCCATGGAATACTGTTGGCAGCACAACAGGTCGAATCATTAGACTGATGTTCAGATTTGCAGTCATGGTGCGTGGGATAACCACGAGAGTGCTCTGCCGGCATAAGAAATCGCACCCCAGACCGCAGCTCCTGGTATAGGTCCAGTGTGTCTTACACGCAGACAGATTCATTGCAGACCTTCTTCTAATCAACACACTACTATCACTGGTACCGAGCCAGAACCAGCTCTCATCAGAAAACACAACAGACCTCCATCCTGTCCTCCAGTGAGCTCTCGATTGACATCACAGATGTCGCAAATGGCGGTGGTTTGGTGTCAGTGGAATGCACGATATAGGCGTTGAAACGTCCCCTTTCAACAATTATACACGACTGTGCTTAAACTGACACACAATATTTTTAGCGCAACGCAATCTGACTTTCAAAAATCCCTACAAAAGAATGGCCCTGACTAACATTAACCTATACCTTTCACAAATCACTTACCTCACCAAAAATCTCCGTTACTCGAACTACTGCAATACAGCAAGCGCCACTACTGCCAGCTAAATAAAAGATTCAAACTACGGAAGGCACTAACTACTGATAAGGATAGTTAGCAAATGAAAGATATTAATAGAGAACAAACAATGTATTTACCTTAATAGTCATAATACATATAGCAATTCATGACAAATTACAAAACTCCGCCATCTCTCTCCCCACATCCACCACTGCTGGCGGCTCACCTCCAACTGCGCAACGCTACGCGCTGTTCACATCGAACTGCCGCTGCCAAACACTACAATGGCAGACAACAATGCAAACTAGCCACAGGCTGCACACAGCACAGCCAGTGATTTTCATACAGAGCGCTACGTAATGTTGCCAATAAGAAAATATAAACAGCCTACTTACATAGACCCCATGCTCCCGACAAAAAATTTTACAAATTGTTTTGGCCAGTGGCCAATAATGATTTGAAAAAATTTTTCATAATTACAGTAAGAAAAATATCAAATGCACACACTTATTAATACAATGTTGGTCAAAAGCAAAAATTTTCTCACAGTCCATAAAGACAGTCCTGATCATTCATCACTGGCGGCTCACCTCCAACTGCGCAACGCTACGCGCTGTTCACGTCCAGCTGCCGCTGCCCAACACTACAATGGCAGACAACAATGCAAACTAGGCACAGGCTGCACACAGCACAGCCAGTGATTTTCATACAGAGCGCTACGTAATGTTGCCAATAAGAAAATATAAACAGCCTACTTACAGCGTCAGCCTCAGAGCTGTCTTTGGAGTAACCGATTTGTAACAGTTCGTTGTGTCACTGTGCCAACTGCTACTCAAATTGCTACTGCAGTTGCAGTTACGATGCGCCAGAACCACATGCCGAACACGATGGTCTTCCCTCTAGGTAGGGCCAAGTAGCCGTCCAGAGCTCAACCTTCTTGCGACCATACATTGCCGTGACCACCGCTGCTAGGAGTCATGTACAGTGACTTCGTTCCTGACAAGTCTTTCTGCAGTATCGCGGAACGAACACCCAGCTTCGTGTAGCCCTATTACACATCCTGGATCAAAATCATTGAGATGTTGACCACGGCGTCTTTGTCGCCTTGAAGATGTTCTTGACTAATATTAACTGATGACGTTCAATCTCAATATTAACTACCGCTCATGACCGTTACAGCATATATTTAAAGCAAACGTGATTTGCGTCCTCATGGTGGTGCTTCTAGCGACACTGTTATGCAGCTGGCGTGGAATTTAAACAGGCATAATCTTTCAGATGTTGAAACACGTCTGCCAACTTTTGCTTGTGTCGCACAACTCCTTCTTGGTGAGTTGATTTTTTTCCCCAGCAGCGTATTAACTCCAGAAGCAACTGAAATTTTCATTGTCACTGCTGCTCACCGTGCTATTACTTAAGAACAAATTAACGAGAGCCCGCATCTCGTGGTCGTGCGGTAGCGTTCTCGCTTCCCACGCCCGGGTTCCCGGGTTCGATTCCCGGCGGGGTCAGGGATTTTCTCTGCCTCATGATGGCTGGGTGTTGTGTGCTGTCCTTAGGTTAGTTAGGTTTAAGTAGTTCTAAGTTCTAGGTGGCTTATGACCACAGCAGTTGAGTCCCATAGTGCTCAGAGCCATTTGAACCATTTTTGAAATTAACGAGATGTCCTGTCAGCGTAATTTGTTACAGAAGGGAGCAGCAGTATGAGACGGATCTGATGTATGACCGTGGCTCAGACGTCCGAGGTGGCCGAGTGGTTCTAGGCGCTTCAGTTTGGAACTTCGTGACCGCTACGGCCGCAGGTTACAATCCTGCTTAGGGCATGGATGTGTGTGATGTCCTTAGGTTAGTTAGGTTTGAGTAGTTCTAAGTTCTAGGGGACTGATGACCTCAGATGTTGAGGCCCACAGCGCTCAGAGCCATTTGAACTATTTTGAACCGTGGCTCAGCCTGCCCTAGGGATTTATAATGGGCGACCAAAATATCTCCGTTCTAAGGCCGTACAGTCCAGAGTCGATATGCCAACGACACGAAATCGTCGTGAGCATTGAGGTAATCATCCAACCAGCGTATCCGTTTAGTAAGACACCGTGTCATGGCGCATGAAGATGTCCGTAACTGCCTGCTACACATCATCGTCCGATAGGAATCGTCGAACTTTCAGGGCCTTTTCTAAGGGAGCGATAGCTTGATAATTGCATGGGCAGAAATCAGGAATATAAGGCGGTTGCTCCAGCGTCTCTGACTTGAGTTTCCCGAACTTCCGCATTACGACATTTGTAATATGGGAACATGTGTTATCATAAAACAGCACCACCGCTTGTTGCAGTTTTCCTGGGCGGTTCGCCTTAATTACACTCCGTAATTTCTCCAGCTGCACCATACACATTCTTGATTCTCCGATGGATGTCTCGCGGTGTTTGTCCTTTGGCAGCCAAGAACAGAATAACATCACCTTGGCTCATTTTAGATATATTTGGT
Source organism: Schistocerca cancellata (assembly GCF_023864275.1). Classification (NCBI taxonomy): domain Eukaryota; kingdom Metazoa; phylum Arthropoda; class Insecta; order Orthoptera; family Acrididae; genus Schistocerca; species Schistocerca cancellata. The sequence goes on from NC_064629.1 coordinate 913,398,102, forward strand.
AATAATGTCGCTGTAGTTCACATTTCCTTATTTACCGAATGCTACACTTGTCTAGATGTCTGTCCACATATACTAGCATCGGAGTCGTGCTAGTTGCATATACGCTGAACCAATGTCCTCAAACGGACACTTTTTGATCGCCCATTATACATTGACCGAATTTAGTGGAACCGATGGAGCAGAAATCAATGAAATGCGATGACACGAAGGTATATTAGTGAAATATCGTTCAGAACTGCTGAGCCTTAAATGTAATGAATTAATGAACTGGTTTCCAATAATATCGTTTCATTTCAAGGCGTTTTATTAGTTTCATCCCCATTCATTCCAGTCACTTCATTTGTGTGGATCTAATTCTGTCGATGTACACTCCTACAGAAGGATAAGCCACATCTATTCTCCTCACACTGCATGAGAGAAACTCACGTTCTGGTGATCATAAGAAATAACACAAAACAAAAATGAGTATGTCGTGTATACACACTCTGCTGGTTTAAATGCCTAAAGCTAGTGTTCACGATATGCAACAGGCACGGGTTCGTATTCCAGTCTGACAAAAATCTTCATTTGTCTGCTTATATATGTACATGGTTGTTCTTCAGTTCACAATTAAGTACTTGGCAGAGTGTTAAAAGAACTTCTTTGAAACTCTTTCTCTTGTTCCCCTCCCGAACAGCACATGGGAAATATGAATACCTAAATCTTTCCATGCAAGCTCTGATTTCTCTTATTTTAATACGATGGTCATTTCTCCCTATATAAGCGGGAGTTAACTTATAAATTTGGTACTCAGAGGAGCAAGTAGATGACTGAAATTTTGTGAAGGTCGTATGTCGTTGGTCTGATGATTCCCATCTCAACCAGGTTATCTTATCCGTGGCACTCTCTGTCCTTTTTTGCATTAACAGAAAACGAGCTGCCCTATCGAATATTCTGGATGTCCTCAGCCTGTCCTAGGTAACGATCGCATATCACGTAGCAACACTTCAGAAGAGGAAGGACAAGCATCGTGTAGGCAGTCTCTTTAGTAAACTCCTCGCATCTCTCAAATGTTGTGCCATTAATAAGCAGTCTTTGATTCACTTTCTCTACATCACTATTCTATGTCATTGTTCCAATCAAGTACTTTGTAATTGCAATCAGTGAATATTTTCCTGAATAGTTGCCCTTAAATTTGTTTGACGTATTGTGTAACAAAAATGTGAAACTTCCCCTTTGAACATTTATACAGGACTGTGCTTAAACTGACACACAATATTTTTAGCGCAACGCAATCTGACTTTCAAAAAAATCCCTACGAAAGAATGGCCCTGACTAACATTAACCTATACCTTTCACAAATCACTTGCCTCACAAAAATCTTCGTTACTGGAACTACTGCAATACAGCGAGCGCCACTACTGCCAGCTAAATAAAAGATTCAGACTACGGAAGGCACTAACTACTGATAGGCATAGTTAGAAAATGAAAGATTTTAATAGAGAACAAACAATGTATTTACCTTAATAGTGTTGAAAAACCATAATATACATAGCAGTTCATAATATCCAGTATAACAAATTTCAAAACTCTATCATCTCTCTCCCCACATCCACCACTGCTCGCGGCTCACCTCCAACTGCGCAACGCTACGCGCTGTTCACATCCAGCTGCCGTTGCCCAACACTACAATGGCAGACAACAATGCAAACTAGCCACAGACTGCACACAGCACGGCCAGTGATTTTCATACAGAGCGCTACATGGCGTTACCAATAAGAAAACATAAACAGCCTACTTACAAATGTAATGGATTATTTATGCTATTCATGCGGATGACATCACACTTTTCATTGTTTAGGATCAGTTGCAACTTTTCGTGTGATACAAATATATTGCCTAAGTCAGTTTGTAATTCCAGTTTGATCTTCTAATAGCGGCATCATTCGTCATACTTGCCTCCTGTTGCTACTGGTTGATTTAATGTGAAAATGAACCTGAGATGTTTTAATTTTACTTTTAATTAAATTTACCCCATAGTTTTCTGAACCTACAAAAGTTTAATATTAGTGTCCTGAAAAAATTACCAAAGTTACAAAATTATTTGGGGAAATGTAGTTAAACAAAATTGGCACTTCTGTACATGAGTATGGAGGACAAAGAGTTTTCTTTTCATATTAGAAGAAGTTTCACTCATTGTTGTTGATTTACATGTTAAGTTCTAAGAGCAGAATGTTATCTTCCAAACAAACTTCAGCTTTTAAAGGGAGTTAAGACATTAAATATGCAGCTTACTTACAAATACTGCTATTAATGTGATAAAAAACATTTAAGAGTTTCCTCTGTAGCTCAGGAAATTGAGAAATACAATTTGTATTCGTAAAATGTGTAGGGGGCCCAGCGAAGATGTTCAGAGTTGTCGAGAAGGATGTGTCCTACGTAGAGTTTGAAAAACGTTTTGCTTTTCTCCCTAATCCAGACAGAAAACATGTTAGTAAAAGCTTATAGTATTAATTTTCAGGAAATTTAGACATTTATGAAAGGCTGAGAACCTATCTGCATTGTTTTTTTACTGATTGATGTTTAAATTAAAACAATTACCTACTCAAGTACTCTAAAGTAATGCTGTACCGTAATTTATCTTATCTATAGATACAGTGATACTGAAAGAGTAAGTGAGGTCTAAAAATGTTAACCACTGATTCATTTATAAAGTAATGGTTTTAACTTTAAAAAATCTCTCGGTCTTCAGGCCGCGAGTGACCTACCGGGACCATCCGACCGCCGTGTCATCCTCAGTGGAGGACGCGGATAGGAGGGGCGTGGGGTCAGCACACCGCTCTCCCGGTCGTTATGATGGCATTCTAGACCGAAGGCGCTACTATTCGGTTGAGTATCCTCAATTGGCATCACGAGGCTGAGTGCACTCCCAAAAATGGCAACAGCGCATGGCGGCCTGGATGGTCACCCATCCAAGTGCCGACCACACCCGACAGCGCTTAACTTCGGTGATCTCACGGTAACCGGTGTATCCACTGCGGCAAGGCCTTTGCAATAACTTTAACTAATACAAACAAATTCTACTTCACTTGAGTCCCACCCATGACAGTTCTTTGTCACACCAGTGATGGTTTTCGACTGCAATTTTTAAAGCTAAATATTGAGTACCTTACATTGATGTTTCATCACACAGAGAATTGTTTTACTTGTGGATATCGTTGTTTTCAAAAGAAAATTAGGGCATAATTGATAGAGTACGTATAAAATATTGGTGCGCGTTCAGTGCTATGTTCATTAGCTGTCCCACGCTTGACAAGATTTTAAGGACGATTAACTGCCCACTTCGTACTGTCGCCAACGCAAATAGCAAGAAACGATCATCGCAATAAAATAAGAGAAATCACAGTTCGTACAGAAAGATTTAGGCCTTTATTTTTCTCACGCGTTCCAAGGGAGATGAACGGTAGAGAAAAACTCTGGAGGTGGTACGAAGAACCCTCTGACAGGTACTTAATTGTGAATTTATGAGTAGTGATGTAGGTATGGACATAAACGTAGAAATAGACACTACAGAATTCCCGCCCGCCAGTGACGCCGGTATGGAGTCCATAGTTAAGACCAGTGCGTCTAGGTCTCTGTACTACCGGGATGAAGATATCTAGGTCCCGAGCATAGGAAGTCCGCGAGCCTGTCGATTTCTGTCTCCTGCACCATACAGCATGTTATGGTTAGAGGAAAAGTTCCTAACTCCAACTTACTGTCACCTTTGTACCATAAGATATCCTAGTAACTCCCGGCCATTTCCTAGACATTAGGCTCTCAGCGATCAACTACACGCAAAGAGATGTGCTCTCAAGTGACCAACAAGTGACTTAGCCCACCTAGAAATGCTGAAACAGAATAAGTATTATAAGGGGTGATTGAAAGGTTTCCGTTCGAAGGCCGTACAGTCCAGAATCGGTATGCCAATCACGCAAAATCGCCGTGAGCACACAGGCAATCATCCCACTTAAACAGAAAGTTGAATATACCCGTTTGATAAAACACCATCTGATTGATATGTATGGAGCCATTGTATCAGCGTGCTCTGGCAAGGAACTAATTGGTATGCTATCTGTACCGGAAGATTTACCTTCATTAAGTGCTGTAAGCTGCTTCACTACACCGAGATCATTTATTTTTAAGTTTCTTATGTTAGCAGCTGCTCTTCATTAGAACGCTGGAATATTTACTCCGTCCTCTTTAGTGTAGGTATTGCGGAAAACTATGTTGAAATTACTCAGTTTACGTGGCGCCGTCATCGGCAATACTACCGTTGGTAACACGCAGTCAAGGTATTGATTGTGTCTTGCCGTTAGTGTACTTTACATACGACCATAATCTCCTTGGATTTTCTGTCAGATTTCGAGACATAGTTTCGTTGTGGAAGCTATTAAAAGCATCTCACACTGAAGTCCACATTGTGTTTCGAGCTTCAATAAAACGTCGCCCATCTTGAAGATATTACGTGCTTTTAAATTTGGCATGCTCTTTTCGTGGCTTCTGCAACAGTGTTCTAACCCGTTTTGTGTACCATGAGGATCTTTTCTTGGTTTATTCCGTATAAATCTGTCAACTGCTTTAGTTACTATTTCTTTAATTCACTCCACATCAGGTCTACACTTACATAGTTAACGGGAAGCAGTGGACACCGTCGCTTAGCAAGGCGTCAAGCGAATTTTTATCGGCTTTTTTAAATAGATATCTTTAGCGTATTCTTTTGGTCGATTTGGATATTGAAGTGGGCAGTCTCGCTACAAAGACTTCACAGTCACTACTCGCAGTATCCGTCATGACACTCCAGATTTGCCCCGGATTATTGTTTCTAAGAGGTCAAGTATGTTTACGTAACCACTTACTCTTGAAGTGAGCGCATGAAATAATTTCTCAAAATAAGTTCAGAGGGAGCATTTAGTACAATTTCTGTCGATCTTTTATGTACCACCGGGTTTGATTACTTATTCTCGCCAACAAACTGGCGGTAGACTGTAGTTACCAACAACTGTAACTGTGAGTGGAGTACCTGGTTGAGATGATACTCAAGTTTTTACTTTGAACTGCTAGGCAATTGAATCATCTGAGTCGGAGTGTCGGTATGAGGAACCAATCATTAACTCATTCCGGTTGTCAACTATAGCCTCAACCCATTCTAACTCACAGTAACTGCATACTTCGTTCAAAGATAAATCACTTCTAACAGCAACAAACACGACGTCATCAACTGTATTTGAATCGTGTAGTGCAAAAACAATGCTTCTCCGCTTTTTGACGCTGCATGAGTTAATCATATACTGATAACAGAGGCAATACCTACAGTTTTATACAGTGTACCATACATCCCTGGCCTACGGTCAGGACGCAAAATTGCAGTTTAGTGCAGAAACGACACGTATCCTGGAGAGGTCCTGTTTCTGATCACTATTGTTAGATTTCACCAAATTCTCATTACTACTGGAAGATTACGAAATGTACGCCATTATTCTCCCGTATGTGGGCATTTTTTCATGTCTTGTGATCGTGGTTTTGGTGTTATAAAGAGGAAGATTCGCACACCAGCTACAGTCTATTCACCGAGTGAATACGTAAACTTAATAGTTGCTTCGAACAAGAAGAACCGACTACAGTTAAAATGGTACATACAGCAAACATTTTTGGTTTTCATAATTAATGGTTAAAATGCTGCAAGAAATCAGTACTTTCAGTGAAGTCTACGGGAAGAAGAGTGAAGAAAGATGAAAAAGTAACATCTCATGTAAATGAATTTATGAAATTTTAACATGAAGACGATCGTGTCACAGGAAAGAATTTCAGTCATGGCCTGGTTGTTCATCATTTTAAACTATCACTTTCTACAATCATCTGCCCATTGGTGCCGCGTGCTCGTCCTTATACACAGAGCGATGTGGAAGTAAATGAAAAGAAACTGACATAGAGAAATCGTAGGCATACATTTTAAAAGAATATCGTGACTGTTATAATGAATACTAGCTACACCATCCACAACAGTTGGTGACAAATTATATCGATGAAGCTCCATACATAAATAAAGACGTTATCTTTCTGTTTTCAACCTTTATTGAATTTCTAACAGTGTAGCTTGATGGTGTAACAGAAATGTCTTTCTTTTTTCTCAAACAATACGTTCTGTCTCGAAATTTGTGGGTCATAAAAAAGGTAATTTTTTGCTGCTAAGAACCATGGCATAGGATAGGAAGAATGGGTGCTAAAATCCGTTATCAGTTTAAAACTTTTCCGTAGTAAGACGTAAAGTTCGTTACAGACTAATAAAATCGATTTGCTTCTTTTTGTTTTCTATGTTATTACCATTTATTTCACAAACATCACTGACGATCAATTTTAAAAAATTCTGTAGGCTTTTGTATTAGTCTCATGTTATCGAACAAAAAGAAGAAAATATTTGCTCTCAGCAATCAATAAAACAGAAAAAATCCATGGCTCTGCTCACTAGATTACCCATTACAGAACTTTTTCTTTCATTTCCTGGGATATGTGACTGGATGGAAAAGTGTTGTTTCAGAAAGAACCATGCATTTAATCTATCCTTTCCGAACACCGCTAGATCCTTTGTAAAAATATCGGCTGTGCTTACCTCGCGCTTTAGCTAATTTTCGGTAACGATTTCAGCGTCAGTGCTTTCAGCTTGCGTTTCGATCTCTGGTTCTTTCCCAACAGAGTTACGACACCCTTTGAGACTGAAGAGCTTTATGCACCTTCCCAAGATCCTCTAACCCAAAAAACCGGACGGTCCATTCCACTTAGCCCCCGCTACGCATTAGGCTGCCTCCTGCGTGTAGTGGACTCCTTACCTATTAAGCGGAACCCTAAACCCCACAACCCCGTGTCACAAGTCGAGAAATATACAACCTACTTGGTCGCAAGATCCGTCTGAGCCTCTGATTCAGAGCTTTCACTTGGCTTTGAACCAGAGGTTCGCAATCGGCCCTGCCGACGATGGTACATATAGTGAGCTCTGCCTCCATCTCGCAAGAAAGACTGACTGTCTTTCCCACTTCAGATAGCCACCCAAGGTCAGAGAGAATATTTTGTGATCTAAAGCGGAGCACACCGTTAATACCTATATCAGGCACCACCTGCAGTTAGCTAAAGCATGTGCTCTTCATGGCATCCGGAAGCACTCGTTCATTGTCTAGAATGGCAAATCCTGGTGCGCACACAAACTGGACTTCTTCTACTCCTTGGCAGCCATATTCTTAAGAAGCCCCATTACGTGCCTGACACTGGAGCTCTCAGCAACTAGTAATTCCACCTTCTGCGAACGTCTAGATCTTTTGGGCCGAGAGGCTTCCTCTGGAACAAGGCGAGCGACAGCATCCGGCACACAATTTTTTCGCTCACAGATAGCGCCTGAACCTGTTCTTTAGTCGAATCGGGAAAGTCCTTCGATCAGCCCCCTAGAAAGTCTTTTATTCACTGCATGCCACACCTTGAAACACAGTAGTGCGCCGATGGGGGTGCGGGGGGGGTTGGGGGGTGGGGGGGTGGGGGGGGGGTGGGGGGGGTACGGTGGAAGTGCTGGAGGATTGCTGCATCCCCACGTCTAGGCTCCCACAGTGGTGTACATTGACAACAGCCTCATTCTGCTTGATCTAAGACAGCACTGCCTTGAACTGTGAGTGAAGGGTCATCAACTCAGCTTGCATCTGGACCCAGCAATCACAGTCGCCATCCGTACTAAAGACGGTGGAACTATTGACTAGACCGTAACTAAAACGTATAACTGTGCCTACTAAACACAAATACGAAAACAACTGAAGTTTTTTAACTAAAACCATCTGAGTAACCAGCACTGGTCGTGTATGTATTTATTCCAGTGTTCTATTAGTCCATCTTCTCCTTACCCCCATCTCCTTCACAGACTTTCTCTGTCCACCTCCTCCACCAGCTACTTTCTGTCTATCACCTCCTTCCCCTTCCTCTGTCTATCTCCCCCTCCCACCTCTCTCTGTCAATTTGCTTCTTCCCCCTCTGTCCATCTACTCCATCCCCCTCTGTTCATCTCCTCAAATGGTTCAAATGGCTCTGAGCACTATGGGACTCAACATCTTAGGTCATAAGTCCCCTAGAACGTGGAACTACTTAAACCTAACTAACCTAAGGACATCACACACACCCATGCCCGAGGCAGGATTCGAACCTGCGACCGTAGCAGTCCCGCGGTTCCAGACTGCAGCGCCAGAACCGCACGGCCACCGCGGCCGGCGTTCATCTCCTCCTGCCCCCTATCCCCTCTGTCTTTTCCTGTCCCCATCTCTGCCCATCTCCTCCTCTTTCTTTTCTCTGTCCCACTCTTCCTTGCCCATCTCTCTGCCTATTTCCCCTTCCACTCAGTGTCTGTCCACCTCCTCCTCACCCCTTATCTCTCCAATCATTTCACTGCTTTACGATGAGCTTTCTACTCGCGGCTTTGCCCACCTTCACACATGTCAAATATATTTAACATATATTGTGATGTAGATACAACAAATACGAGGTTTGTCCAGAAAGTAAGTTCCGACCAGTGGCGAAAAGGAAACCACTGGGAAAATCCGGTAAAGATTTGCACAGATGTGTTGGGCAGAGCCTCTAGTATGCCCGTCGATCGTCTCGCGTCGCTCTTTTCAGTTTTAAGTGGACAGTGAGCACGTAAAGATGCGTAGGGAATAGCGTCTACTGCCAAGTATGAGGGCCTGGTTAGAGATTTCGCCTGTGTCATGCAGACCACATAACACAACTGTCGAGCAGTTCTTTCTTCATGCCAATTCTCGGCCGCACACTGCAGGGGTAGTGAAGACCCTCCTGCAGCGTTTCCTAATGAGAAGTGTTTGATCACCCACGATGCGGTCCGTAATTGACTCCCCCTGAGTCTCATCTCTGCTCACAAGAACCGCTAGCTGTGAAGACAAAATTTTTACACAGACAACGAGCTGCAGACCAGTGCAGATAACTGGCCGAAACCACAGGCGGCTGCTTTCTACGACGAGGATAATGGAAAGTTGACTGCGTTTTTGAATAAGAATTTACAAGTGATAAAGAATCTGACTAGTGCAACGGAATTTACTGGATTAGAGTGCATGACGCGTTGTGGTGTGTCAGTGTCTCTGTTTTGGTCCTAAAACTTGCACTCACCTCTTTAAATGACTGCCTTTTTCCATGTGGTTTACAGCTATTCGCAGCAGTATGCAGCAGCAGCGGGTAAAGCTTATTGTTACTAATAATGAATTTAATAAAAAGGAGTTTGCTTTGGTCCTGTTAACTTCTAAATAACTTGTGGGAAGAGGTTTCATAGAGTGAGTCTGTTTAAAACTTCAGAATCATCACGACCAAGTATCAATAATGGCGAAATGCCTAACAATGATCAAATAAGTGTCAGTATTGGCTGAGTGCCAGATTAATAATTTATTTCAATTTCAATGTTGCATTAACATTTAATAACTACAGCATATTTATCAACGGGATGTGGAGAATAATTATTATTATTTGGAGGATAAGGGGGCTCCTTTCGCTGATAAGCAAAACATGGGATTGTTGCAAACTCGGACTAACAATCACGACCTAACCCTTCAATTGCACTTTACGCTATGCTTGCAAATTTTACCTTGAATTCCATCTTCAAGCGTAGTTAAGCCATCTAAATCTCTCCAGCCTATATAAATGAAATCAGGCCTTGAGTGTGGTGAGATCTGCTATCACCGACCCGAGGGCAGCGTGACACGTCTGCTGTCTCAGAGCTCTCGACCGACACTACTGCTTCCACTCTCGCAGACAGATCTCGTCTCACAACAGTACTCAGAATCGCGCTCGCATGTTTCGCCCTCACAATGTTACCATCCATATCTGAGTGCTTACACAATGCAAAGAATAGCGTTGAGTTGGCTATATTATTTTCAGTGTACTGGAGAGTTCTGACACAGTCCTTACAATATTTAAAATATTATTCACGTATTTGTAAACAAGTGTTACCTGTATATCTATTCAATTTCGCCTTGCATTTCCAGACAGCCCAATGTTTATGACGTCGTATCTTCTGAAGCATGAGCTATACCATGATAAATAGCCTGCATTCAGCGGCGTGTATGGATACTGTACGTGAAATGCGTTACGAATAGTTAGTACTAAGAAGTAATAAATTAAAACGATATGAATAATGCGACAGTTTTTCACGCATATCTGTATTTGACGTCCTGTTTCCTCAGCTATGTGACGTATTATAGTATTATTTTTGTTGGCATATTCAGCGGCAGATGTGGATACTATCAGCGAAGTATAGAGAATAGAATTAGTACCAACGAAGTAACAAATTTCAACGTCTTTGGTGATGCTGCAGTTTTTCACGCATCTTTATGTTTATGACATCATATCTGCCGTATTAAGTGTCAAAGAACGATACCATTTTTCTGGTACATGCAGTTGTATACATATTTACTGTGTGAAAAATGTGTCACGATGTCTGTTAGTAGCAGAGAAGTAATGAATTAGACCGTCATGCCTCAAGTGACAGTTTTGCTTCTTGAACACGAAAAGGTAGTACTCCCTAAGCGACAATTTTTATTTCCTTTCATCATTTTGCCGGGGTCGTTGGCGAGAAAACGTTTCGCAGTATTTCGAAATTATATGTTAAATTTGTTGCAGGCTCTTATTCTCAAATACTCAGGCTCTCATTCACAAATACTGAAAGTATGAAATCCGGATTTTCGCGAGTCGTGGGCTACATTGCATTTTTACCCCCACCCTCACCCCTTTGATAGGTAGTTGTTTCTTACCCCCTCAGCGATGATTTCCATAGAGTAAGTGACATATGTACTATGTTTGGTTGAAGCCAGTCGAATAGTTTAGTAGGAGATGTGGAACATACATACGGTACATAAATTGGAACATACAGCGTAATTCTTCTTAACGTTTCAGAATCCCCGAAGTCATGTAGAGGACGCTGAGACAATTAAGTTATTACGAGACACATAGGGCCGCAACTGTCGGAAAATACCCCAAAACTGGGTGACAGATGTACATGTGACATCACCAGATGACATAAATCACCACACGTGTAACGGTTGGGCTTGTCGATCCTACTGTCGCCGGTACGGTAAGTGCTACACATCGCTCCGCTAGAGTACTATGTTTTCGTTCTTGCATTATACGATGTGATACGATAGTGCTCGCGGTAGTGGTGATAGAAGACTACGATGAATCGGTTTACACTTACGAAAACAAAATGCCTAGCGAAGCGATGTGTAGCACTGGCCCCTACGAGTAGAATCGCCAAGCCCAACCACTGCACTTGTGACGAGCTACATCATCTAGTGAATCGCATGCTCAGCATCTGTCATCCAGTTTTGTGGTATTTCCCGACATTTGGGGCCCCATATGCCTTACACTAAACTACTTATCCCAGCGTCATATACATCGCTTCGGTTTTTTTTTTTAAACGTTAGTAAGAATCACCCTGTATATGCACACCCATTTTCATAACATCTGTGTGCCCCCACAGTAACTTAGAATCGAAGTAGCTACCATACACTAGAAGCTCGGTGCAACACACAAGGGAAGCGCTGTGCTATGATGTTCTGCCGATGCTACGGAAGCTGCTGCCCAACTACCGAGTTCTACAACTAAAACTGACTGCACACACGACATACATGTTGTGGACTTCATCAGCATGCAAAAGCGCTTCGATGCCACGACGAAAACCGGTGGCAGACGTAGATATATGGCACAGGTAATGCGCAAGTGTCGCCTGCGGCAACTCGTCAGCCGAGAAGGAGATGAATATAGTGCCGACACACAATCGTTGGACTAAAGTATGGAAACACTGCGAGAAATGCATGCTTGAATATACAGGGTGTTTCAAAAATGACCGGTATATTTGAAACGGCAATAAAGCTAAACGAGCAGCGATAGAAATACACCGTTTGTTGCAATATGCTTGGGACAACAGTACATTTTCAGGCGGACAGACTTTCGAAGTTACAGTAGTTACAATTTGCAACAACAGATGGCGCTGCAAGTGATGTGAAAGATATAGAAGACAACGCAGTCTGTGGGTGCGCCATTCTGTACGTCGTCTTTCTGCTGTAAGCGTGTGCTGTTCACAACGTGCAAGTGTGCTGTAGACAACATGGTTTAATCCTTAGAACAGAGAATTTTTCTGGTGTTGGAATTCCACCGCCTAGAACACAGTGTTGTTGCAACAAGACGAAGTTTTCAACGGAGGTTTAATGTAACCAAAGGACCGAAAAGCGATACAATAAAGGATCTGTTTGAAAAATTTCAACGGACTGGGAACGTGACGGATGAACGTGCTGGAAAGGTAGGGCGACCGCGTACGGCAACCACAGAGGGCAACGCGCAGCTAGTGCAGCAGGTGATCCGACAGCGGCCTCGGGTTTCCGTTCGCCGTGTTGCAGCTGCGGTCCAAATGACGCCAACGTCCACGTATCGTCTCATGCGCCAGAGTTTACACCTCTGTCCATACAAAATTCAAACGCGGCAACCCCTCAGCGCCGCTACCATTGCTGCACGAGAGACATTCGCTAACGATATAGATCACAGGATTGATGACGGCGATATGCATGTGGGCAGCATTTGGTTTACTGACGAAGCTTATTTTTACCTGGACGGCTTCGTCAATAAACAGAACTGGCGCATATGGGGAACCGAAAAGCCCCATGTTGCAGTCCCATCGTCCCTGCATCCTCAAAAAGTACTGGTCTGGGTCGCCATTTCTTCCAAAGGAATCATTGGCCCCTTTTTCCAGATCCGAAACGATTACTGCATCACGCTATCTGGACATTCTTCGTGAATTTGTGGCGGTACAAACTGCCTTAGACGACACTGCGAACACCTCGTGGTTTATGCAAGATGGTGCCCGGCCACATCGCACGGCCGACGTCTTTAATTTCCTGAATGAATATTTCGATGATCGTGTGATTGCTTTGGGCTATCCGAAACATACAGGAGGCGGCGTGGATTGGCCTCCCTATTCGCCAGACATGAACCCCTGTGACTTCTTTCTGTGGGGACACTTGAAAGACCAGGTGTACCGCCAGAATCCAGAAACAATTGAACAGCTGAAGCAGTACATCTCATCTGCATGTGAAGCCATTCCGCCAGACACGTTGTCAAAGGTTTCGGGTAATTTCATTCAGAGACTACGCCATATTATTGCTACGCATGGTGGATATGTGGAAAATATCGTACTATAGAGTTTCCCAGACCGGAGCGCCATCTGTTGTTGAAAATTGTAACTACTGTAATTTCGAAAGTTTGTCTGCCTGAAAATGTACTGTTGTCCCAACCATATTGCCACAAACGGTGTATTTCTATCGCTGCTCGTTTAGTTTTTATTGCCGTTTCAAATATACCGGTCATTTTTGAAACACCCTGTAAATGCAGATGTTAGCCAAGTTTGTAGGTTGCGCTGTTGTATTTGAACACAAACGTAACCTGTGCTACGTCTTTATATGTGTCATTCGTGGTCAGAACAGTCACTTGAATAATCTGAGTACAAATAGAGCTCCGCCAAATCACTGCCCATTTATACCTTGTGTACGCAATACTACCGCCATCTGTTTACTGCTTGTACATATCGCTACCCCATAACTCTTGGCCCATCAGTACACAGTACAGGGAATGAAAGCCGGTGTTTTGCATGTGCGTGGTATTATGAATGTGTCTCTTGCAATACAAACTTGGTTTTTATTCATAAACGGTTCTCAATTGTCACACGATTTCGTGGCATTCCACGCATATCTATTGTTGTAATTGCGTGAAAAAGAAAAAAAAAAAACATCAGTGAGATTCGATCCAGAGACCTCGCAATTAAGCAGATGTGCGCTTACTCTCTCTCTTGCCAGAGTGATAATTGGACCGTACAAGGCATATAAGCACACATAAATTTTCAAATTTAATTTTCTCGGTTGAAAGCTGCGTCTTCCTGTCTACATATATTGAAATCGTAGTCGTGCTCTGCCCCCCTGTCAATATGAATCGATGACAGGGAGTTCGTACGACTCCCTTGTCAGTTTTTTGCTGTGGTAAATCTCAAAGGCTAAACAAAGACAGGCAAGACATAATATATAATCTAAGCGATGTCGCCGTTGTTTTGATACATCGAGTGTACGGGCGGATCATAGCGTAGGTGAATGGAAAACGAGCAGCACAAACAGTGAGAGATCTGAAGGCAAAAGAAAGACAAGCCTTATCGGTGCCCTGTCTGGAAACTGTAGTGTTTTGGAATTCCTCGCATGTATCCCGCGGGCGGCGATTTCCATAGCGCCGCGTGCATACTGTCTGAGTGAGTGCAGCCGTTATTCAGGGAGTCCTCAGCATGCTGAGCTTTGTTCCGTCCGCATTGACCGCCGTTTATGTGCAAATAGCGGCTTCGCTGCACGCTTCCAGTATGTGCTCAGCCGTACATTTTCCTCGCCCCTTGCTCCAAAGGCAAGCGCATCGATTTCCTATTTGAATTCCGTGCTGACTGTACTTCTGCTGCGCTCCAAAATTTGCAACAAAGAAAGAAAAATGAAACATTACAGAGATACGTCTTCGATAAATGTCTCGAACAAATTCTTGTACATGCTATCCCAATTTCGGGAACAAATGTTTTCTAATTTGAAGCCCACTGACTGTGTTACTCAATACACAATGCGTGACCAGTCTTGTATTGTTGCGTTGCCATTTATTTTCCTCCATTCCGAAACTCTTAACAAGGGAAGTGACCCAGCTCGAACAGTAAAAACCGAATAAAAATTATTTTAAATTATGTAGACGTGTAACTGACCCGCCAAGGTCAGTTTCTTATAGAACTCTGATCTGTGTACAGTCGATGCCTGAATGTTAGCGAATGTAAAACTTGCAGAAGCACTGTTTCCTGAATATATAATACCACATGATAGACAATTACAACCATCTTGCTTAAAAGAGTCATACAAGAGGTATTATGAGGCAAAAAGCTGAATATTTTCTTGATACAATGTATGTTAACACATGCAGTACTTAAAGAGCCATACTTCCCAAAATACAATTTGCTTTGTTGCAGTCCGCAGCTCGTGGTCGTGCGGTAGCGTTCTCGCTTCCCGCGCGCAGGTTCCCGGGTTCGATTCCCGGCGGGGTCAGGGATTTTCTCTGCCTCGTGATGACTGAGTGTTGTGTGATGTCCTTAGGTTAGTTAGGTTTAAGTAGTTCTAGGGGACTGATGACCATAGACGTTAAGTCCCATAGTGCTCAGAGCCATTTGAACCATTTTTTTTTTCCTTGTATGTTCTCATACTCCCGACCAAAGCGTAAATGTTGTGATTGAAATACAATGGCTTGGAATAGTACGTAAACTTCAAAAGGACATGTTGTGGACATGCTACACCTTTTTCGATTCATCCGCACAAAAGTAGTCCAGTATCAACGGTCATAATGATCACAATATCCAAATATCTTTGCCACGAAATGTTCCATTCCCCTGCGGTTTAATACCCGCAATGAATCTTCATATTTCCACTTCCATGAATATTAATGAAGAATATACGAACAAACAACTATATATCTTTCTAAATTTGCATATTTCTTTCTAAATTTGCATGTGATGACATACATCGTTTCAAGCAAATGCTAAACTTTTTGCCATATAATACCTCGTTTGTGAGTTCTCTGAATGTGCTGGTCGTAATTGCCTGTGACTCAGTATTGTTTCTATAGCAATTTGTGGTCATTTATTATTTTGATTCGATCACTTTCAAATGTACACTAACGTAAAAACTTACAGATAAATGGCCTTGATGACTGATAGAGAGGACACATGTCTCAGTTTTAAAATATATATTATTCCCTTTTAAACGTTCGAACTGTGCTACTTACATTGGTAGGCAATGACTAAACACCAGTTAAACCTGGTTTCCATTACCACCTATTGGCAAGAATGGAATTCGTGTTACTCCTTTCCCGTTAATCTGTGTCAGGAAGATAGCATTCGTCTGATTTCTTTAAATAGTAAATGTAATGATCTGAGAGTAAAGCCAGTAAGGCAGAAAAAACCTTATCGGGGAAAACGCAATGCTGCACTATGGCTTGTTCTTCCTTGAGCGAAAAACTTTTTGTGAATGGGATCAGGTACTCAAAAGCTTTCTAGTTTTAAGACGTTGCCTTGAGGCAGCTTCTGGAAATATGATAGCGTTGCCGTTTTGAGCTCCCATTTTCAATAAGGCCAAGAGACTGATGGTTGAGCGGTTCTATTAATAGCCGTCGAGTTCATGTTCTCGGTCGGTTTCCGGAAAAAAACTGCTGTTATGGAAGACGTGTTTACATTTCAAGTGTGTTTGAGAAGTAGGTACGTTTAAAAAAAACCATCACCCTCACAAATGAAAAGCTACAGAAAGGAAAAATTAATTTTTGTTCTCTAAGATGAATAATGAGACGTATAACCTAAACGATCACCAACAAATATGCTTGAATATGCTAGACGGGGCTACGTAAGTCAGAGTATAGGCTATAGGTTAAAAGTTCGCAAACGGTTTTTCGATGTGGTAAAAGTACGCACTGCGAACTTCTACTTCATTAGACTTGCGTACTTTTACCTCATTCTACTATTTTTCGGCAATGTCCATGGAGATCGAAGAGGGTACTCGAAGCTTATAGCTGCCTGTCACGCAACCGAGTTTATCTAACTTTTAAATATATTTAGATTCGCCTACCACTCAATCAAAACTATGAAAACTTTACATCGCTAACGTACAACCGTGACTTACCGCATTTCATCCATCTGCAAGCGTCCCTCCTCCATGAGGTTCCAGATATGAAATGAGGACATGAAGACGTATCCGTTGCCTGGTGCGAGAACGGTGAACTTCGGTTTTAGAGACCTGAAAGCCTGATGCGCACTTTCGCCCCACGTGTACTTATACCCCCACATATGCCACCTAAAAACGTAGACTGTAACCTTTATGCCGTCCAGTATCAAGTGGTGAGTGGTATTCAACTAATATTAGGTGGTAAGGAAACTAGAAACTTTTCAGCAGAGAGATTCTGGTTAGGTATTGAAAGAAATACTTCAACTGTGTGTTAACGCTAATTAAAAAGTGTTTCATGCAGGATTATACACAAAATTGCAAAAAATAATACTAAATAAAACCATACAAATAATGTTTGATTTAAAGGACAATGCCTGTTTCAAATGATCAACACTAGGCGTTTTGTACCATGTAAATAAGGATGAACAACATGTGTCTAAGTATTGACCATATAAAAACAAATTAAACTTTGCTAACATACCGTTTCTACCAAACTGAATCATGTGCTCATATCAAAGAGCGGAATGAAAGTGTTCTTGTAATTGTCTATAGCATTCTGTATTCTGATTAAGTGGGGATGGTCATGAAAGACAAGAAATAATTTCGAGTTGTACCGATATACACCAGAAATTAGTAGCACAGGAAACATACAAATCTCTTAATATCGTAGGTTTCTCATTCACATACATATCATTTCCATTACATAAAAATGACTTTCAACGTTAACAAGTAATACCACTTGCGCACATTAACAATCTGCTGAAGAATGTGAAAGATTCTTGTGCTACTTTCACTCCTAAGAAACGTTAGATACGCAGTTGCTTGGCTGCACAAAGTTTAAGCCAGTCAACAGTAGCTGGCTTCACGGTAGCAATGAGTACATAAAATTTAACAAGTTTATCAAGACGCCAAAGCTGCCCTTGATAATTTTTGCTGATGTGGAAATGCTTGCTAGAAACTGTTGCTACACGCAGTGTAGTACCCTTAGTAACTCCCAGTTCGTATCCTTCTCAAGCACATTTTCACTGATAAGTCAAAACATCACAACCACTGCCCATCGTGATGACGGGGTCCGCCTTGTGGCGTTGCGGGCACGTGATGCGTAAACAAAAGAATCTAGCTGAGTAGACACGGACGGGGGATTACCATAGCGAAGATTTGCGCTGCAAATGTCGAAAATCTATTGAGATAAGCTACTCTAATAAAGCGCACATTATAATCACGCAGAGCCTGTGAACGCGTATCTCGACAACGGCGAAGCTGAGCGAATGTGTCGGACAGACCGACAGAGACAGAACACCTCGTGTTCCTGCCGCTAATAAGGCGAGTACACCGTTCGTTTGTTATATACAGGGTGATTCAAAAAGAATACCACAACTTTAGGAATTTAAAACTCTGCAACGACAAAAGGCAGAGCTAAGCACTATCTGTCGGCGAATTAAGGGAGCTATAAAGTTTCATCTAGTTGTACATTTGTTCGCTTGAGGCGCTGTTGACTAGGCTTCAGTGTCAGTTGATGCTAAGATGGCGACCGCTCAACAGAAAGCTTTTTGTGTTATTGAGTACGGCAGAAGTGAATCGACGACAGTTGTTCAGCGTGCACTGAGAATCCGCGGGATACAACTCAGTATGAACGTGACTCGCCTAAGGTGAACCTTTTCTGTGCCATTTCAGCCAATAAAGTTTTTGGTTCCTTTTTCTTTGAAGGTGCCACTGTAACTGGACTACAGTATCTGGAGATGTTAGAGAATTGGCTGTTCCCTCAGCTCGAACAAGAAGCACAACAATTCATATTTCAGCAGGATGGAGCGCCACCACATTGGCACTTATCTGTCCGTAACTACCTGAACGTCAACTACCCGAGGCGATGGATCGGCCGCCAGGCAGCCCGTGACAGAGCACTTCATCACTGGCCTCCAAGAAGCCCTGACGTTACCCCCTGCGATTTTTTCTTACGGAGGTATGTTAAGGATATGGTGTTTCGGCCACCTCTCCCAGCCACCATTGATGATTTGAAACGAGAAATAACAGCAGCTATCCAAACTGTTACGCCTGATATGCTACAGAGAGTGTGGAACGAGTTGGAGTATCGGGTTGATATTGCTCGAGTGTCTGGAGGGGGCAATATTGAACATCTCTGAACTTGTTTGTGAGTGAAAAAAAAACCTTTTTAAATACTCTTTGTAATTATGTATAACAGAAGGTTATATTATGTTTCTTTCATTAAATACACATTTTTAAAGTTGTGGTATTCTCGTATTTTTACGAGCTTCCAACAGGAACGACGTACTTACAGATACCTGTGTACAATGTTCACGTACTAGTGTCGTGAACATATACGGAAAGAGGTAGAAGGATAGTGGAAGTACCACTAGGCGCAAAATGGATGGACGTCCACGACTCATTACAGAACGAGAGGTTCGCAGGCTTGTCTGCTCTGGATAGATGGTAATCTGTGGCATCTCTGCCAAAAAACACAATACTAGTGGACGGACAAAAGATTCGGAGCACACCGTTCATGGTACATCATCGAACATGGATGTCCGCAGTAGACCCAACGACATCTTCAGTTACGATTGCAGCGGGCAGGGGTCCATCGGGTTTCAATCGTCGATCAATGGAAACGTGTCAACTCTTCGGGAGACTCACATTTTTCCAACACGAACTGGATAAACGTCTTCACAAACGCCGTCATCGAGGTGAAGGGCGGTTGGAAACGTGCAGTGCACCACGGACGCACGCTGATGGAAGGAGTATAACGCTATGGGACACATTCTCCTGAGCTTGCATGGGACCTGTGGTAGTAATCGAAGACACGCTGACAGCTGTGACCACCTGCATCCCTTCGTGCATGATATCAGTCAGCAGCATAACTGTCCGTGCCGGCCGCGGTGGTCTAGCGGTTCTAGGCGCTCAGTCCGGAACCGCGCGACTGCTACGGTCGCAGGTTCGAATCCTGCCTCGGGCATGGATGTGTGTGATGTCCTTAGGTTAGTTAGGTTTAAGTAGTTCTAAGTTCTAGGGGACTGATGACCACAGATGTTAAGTCCCATAGTGCTCAGAGCCATTTGTGAACTGTCCGTGTCTCTGAGCCAGAACCGGGCTACACTGGTTTGAAGAGCATTATAGTGAACTCACGTTGATGGAAAATTTGGGAAATTGTGGTAAGGTTCTATGGGAACAAACTGCTGAGGTCACCGGTCCCCAAGGCATACACATTAAATAATCTGACTTAAACTAACTTATGCACAGGACAACACACACACGCAGACACACACACACGCGCGCGCGAGCGCGCCCAAGGGAGGACTCGAACCCCCGACGGGGAGAGCCGCGCAAACCGTGACAAGGCCCCCAGACCGCACGGCTACCCCGCGCGGCTCACGTTGATGTTTCGGGGACCAAATTCGCCCGATCAACTCCTACGGAACCCATCTGGCTCGCTACTAGGCGCCATCACAGCGTACGCAAAACATCGTCCCATCATTTACGCTAATACCTGTGCGTAGACATCTAATGCCACTTGCCTCCACAAACGTACCAACAAACTGCTCCCGTCTGGGGATATGCAGCTCCCACACGACTGCGCCGCCTGCAGATCATACAGAACAAAGTGCTACGAATCATTAGCAATGCTCCACGCTACACACGCACCGTGGATCTTCACCATGAATACCGCCTTGATACCCTCAAGGAAGTATTCAAGAAACACGCCACACGACTATACAGGAACTCGAGACACTCGAACAATCCTTTCATCCTCACTCTGGGAAACTACGATCACAACCACAGGTGGAAACACAAGCGACCAAAGACACTGCTAGCTAGGGCATAACCACCTATGGTAAACTAACATACGCAAACAGCGACAAACGTCGGTAAGCCCCTGCATATCAGCCACACTGACTGGCAACTACCAGCTGCTATTAGAGCCGACCAACAGGCCACAGCAGGGACACCGACGAGCTCGCCCACAGACGCACGAACAATCTCCCAACACTCCCTCACACTGTGCCTCCGGTATACGACCTATCGGACACAAGACCGATAACAAACCTAACTGTTGCAGGTTGCAGGACGCTGAACGAGGACTCTGTACCAGCACCCAGCGCCAGCCGCCGAGCAGCACAAACGCACAACGTCAAGGTATCGACATCCATGATACCCACTACTAACAAAACCTATCCTTGCACAACCTATCGCAGGCAGCAAGACAACCGCTACTGCTCTTGCCGCCCGATCTAACTTTTGCAGAGGTTTTTTTCCCTTGGCTCTCGCTTTGGCACTTTTTTTCCTCTGCCCTTCAAACCGCTACCCTTTGTCAGATTTCGACCAATCTATCTCCAGATGAGCGCGTATTAATGGTTAATCCTAACCAGACATACGCAAACATCGCAGTACCCACATCCTGCGACACCTCACTTTAGTGAATACTAACCCTTATGCAGAGATGGCAGTAGACCTTTTGTGTTGGCCATCATGCCGGTGTGGGCGTGGAGGGGCTCCACCTCTATTTAAAAAAAAAACTGCCGGATTCCTGATACGCAGAATCAGTTATTTACCTCGTTCGAAAGACGGAAAAACAAGCTACTAAGCAGAGATTATAAACTCTTGGCTGATCAGTGCACACTAAACATGTTCCCAGAAAAGCATGTAAAACTGTGTTACCCTTATCCTGACAGTTTAAGTTATCATATTAATTCTTCAGATGTTTATGACGATATCAAGAGTGCTGTACATCTGTACATAAATTGTGTGATACTTCTGAAATGTCAGTAAATAACAGATATAATATTTAGCTTTTAAATAAGTAGAAGGTTGCATTAAAGAAATATGAGTGAATTAGTGAATCTATTACTGAAATCTTTGGGTTACAAGCTGTAATGGGTAGCGTCCTGTTGTTGGCAGGAAAGAACTAACTATCTAGTTTGAACTCACTTTATTTAACTAAAACGTCTTCTTGGCGTGCACTAATTTCCAAATGCAAGAACAACAAGTAACACAATAATTTTTGCGGTGGCAAAAGCCAGATAAGAGTACAAGACAAAGAAAACAAATAATAACCAAAATACTACGTTATACAATTACAAAGTGGCGTTACCTCCAACAAGATACAACTTTCTTCTAAAGACTACGGCGAGTGTCTACTGCGCTAGAGCAGGCGTAGGTACTGGTCGGAGATGTCCTAGCTATAGGTACATACTACCGGTCTGACTCAGCTGGCGTGCTTATAACACCGATGCTTCGAAGTGCTACACGTAGTCACATTAGTCCCAACTGGGGGATCTCTGTCACATGGCCGTGCTTATGCGGAAAGTCCGTTGATGTTTACATCCACTGGCGATGTTTTGATATTAGCTCTTGATGGGAGGTCGGCAGTCCACCTTACTTACTTGACACTGAATCAGAACGTGTAATTTGCAGAGGTAAGGGTATCAATTAGCATTCCGTTCAAAAAAAATGGTTCAAATGGCTCTGAGCACTATGGGACTCAACTTCTGTGGTCATTAAGTCCCCTAGAACTTAGAACTACTTAAACCTAACTAACCTAAGGACATCACACACATCCATGCCCGAGGCAGGATTCGAACCTGCGACCGTAGCGGTCGTGCGGTTCCAGACTGTAGCGCCTTTTAACCGCTCGGCCACTCCGGCCGGCTTAGCATTCCGTCAAAGAGACCATGGGTAATGATCGACAGACTGTGCTGAAGTGGAAGTTAAAACAATTGTACTGTGTGAAAGTCTCCGCGGGTTGACTGTCGTAAAATCAACTAGATTCCGGCGATCCAGCTGTTCGCCATTTTCAGGTGAAGCCTGTTGATACTGCTGAATCCCGCTGAGAAATGATGCCAAGGCTGCAAATCGACGTCCTATACTGGCCTCCGAACTGTACACGGCACATGCGCTGCCCACCACAGTTGCAGCCCTCCAAGACTAAGCAGGTGGCACCGCCCTTAATAGAACATAGGTGGAAATGATATGTTGCACTCACAGCATATTTTCCAATACTTGGACTGGCTGGACCAAAGAACGTTCTATTTTGATGCCGAATAGTGCAAGGTTCCACGTCCTGCTAACAGAAAACCCACTGTCACTATTAATCAAATTATCTACCAACTTAATCTCAAGAGACTCTTTACAAACACTGAAACTTCCTGGCAGATTAAAACTGTGTGCCCGACCGAGACTCGAACTCGGGACCTTTGCCTTTCGCGGGCAAGTGCTCTACCAACTGAGCTACCGAAGCACGACTCACGCCCGGTACTCACAGCTCTACTTCTGCCAGTACCTCGTCTCCTACCTTCCAAACTTTACAGAAGCTCTCCTGCGAACCATGCAGAACTAGCACTCCTGAAAGAAAGGATATTGCGGAGACATGGCTTAGCCACAGCCTGGGGGGTGTTTCCAGAATGAGATTTTCACTCTGCAGCGGAGTGTGCGCTGATATGAAACTTCCTGGCAGATTAAAACTGTGTGCCCGACCGAGACTCGAACTCGGGACCTTTGCCTTTCGCGGGCAAGTGCTCTACCAACTGAGCTACCGAAGCACGACTCACGCCCGGTACTCACAGCTCTACTTCTGCCAGTACCTCGTCTCCTACCTTCCAAACTTTACAGAAGCTCTCCTGCGAACCATGCAGAACTAGCACTCCTGAAAGAAAGGATATTGCGGAGACATGGCTTAGCCACAGCCTGGGGGGTGTTTCCAGAATGAGATTTTCACTCTGCAGCGGAGTGTGCGCTGATATGAAACTTCCTGGCAGATTAAAACTGTGTGCCCGACCGAGACTCGAACTCGGGACCTTTGCCTTTCGCGGGCAAGTGCTCTACCAACTGAGCTACCGAAGCACGACTCACGCCCGGTACTCACAGCTCTACTTCTGCCAGTACCTCGTCTCCTACCTTCCAAACTTTACAGAAGCTCTCCTGCGAACCATGCAGAACTAGCACTCCTGAAAGAAAGGATATTGCGGAGACATGGCTTAGCCACAGCCTGGGGGGTGTTTCCAGAATGAGATTTTCACTCTGCAGCGGAGTGTGCGCTGATATGAAACTTCCTGGCAGATTAAAACTGTGTGCCCGACCGAGACTCGAACTCGGGACCTTTGCCTTTCGCGGGCAAGTGCTCTACCAACTGAGCTACCGAAGCACGACTCACGCCCGGTACTCACAGCTCTACTTCTGCCAGTACCTCGTCTCCTACCTTCCAAACTTTACAGAAGCTCTCCTGCGAACCATGCAGAACTAGCACTCCTGAAAGAAAGGATATTGCGGAGACATGGCTTAGCCACAGCCTGGGGGGTGTTTCCAGAATGAGATTTTCACTCTGCAGCGGAGTGTGCGCTGATATGAAACTTCCTGGCAGATTAAAACTGTGTGCCCGACCGAGACTCGAACTCGGGACCTTTGCCTTTCGCGGGCAAGTGCTCTACCAACTGAGCTACCGAAGCACGACTCACGCCCGGTACTCACAGCTCTACTTCTGCCAGTACCTCGTCTCCTACCTTCCAAACTTTACAGAAGCTCTCCTGCGAACCATGCAGAACTAGCACTCCTGAAAGAAAGGATATTGCGGAGACATGGCTTAGCCACAGCCTGGGGGGTGTTTCCAGAATGAGATTTTCACTCTGCAGCGGAGTGTGCGCTGATATGAAACTTCCTGGCAGATTAAAACTGTGTGCCCGACCGAGACTCGAACTCGGGACCTTTGCCTTTCGCGGGCAAGTGCTCTACCAACTGAGCTACCGAAGCACGACTCACGCCCGGTACTCACAGCTCTACTTCTGCCAGTACCTCGTCTCCTACCTTCCAAACTTTACAGAAGCTCTCCTGCGAACCATGCAGAACTAGCACTCCTGAAAGAAAGGATATTGCGGAGACATGGCTTAGCCACAGCCTGGGGGGTGTTTCCAGAATGAGATTTTCACTCTGCAGCGGAGTGTGCGCTGATATGAAACTTCCTGGCAGATTAAAACTGTGTGCCCGACCGAGACTCGAACTCGGGACCTTTGCCTTTCGCGGGCAAGTGCTCTACCAACTGAGCTACCGAAGCACGACTCACGCCCGGTACTCACAGCTCTACTTCTGCCAGTACCTCGTCTCCTACCTTCCAAACTTTACAGAAGCTCTCCTGCGAACCATGCAGAACTAGCACTCCTGAAAGAAAGGATATTGCGGAGACATGGCTTAGCCACAGCCTGGGGGGTGTTTCCAGAATGAGATTTTCACTCTGCAGCGGAGTGTGCGCTGATATGAAACTTCCTGGCAGATTAAAACTGTGTGCCCGACCGAGACTCGAACTCGGGACCTTTGCCTTTCGCGGGCAAGTGCTCTACCAACTGAGCTACCGAAGCACGACTCACGCCCGGTACTCACAGCTCTACTTCTGCCAGTACCTCGTCTCCTACCTTCCAAACTTTACAGAAGCTCTCCTGCGAACCATGCAGAACTAGCACTCCTGAAAGAAAGGATATTGCGGAGACATGGCTTAGCCACAGCCTGGGGGGTGTTTCCAGAATGAGATTTTCACTCTGCAGCGGAGTGTGCGCTGATATGAAACTTCCTGGCAGATTAAAACTGTGTGCCCGACCGAGACTCGAACTCGGGACCTTTGCCTTTCGCGGGCAAGTGCTCTACCAACTGAGCTACCGAAGCACGACTCACGCCCGGTACTCACAGCTCTACTTCTGCCAGTACCTCGTCTCCTACCTTCCAAACTTTACAGAAGCTCTCCTGCGAACCATGCAGAACTAGCACTCCTGAAAGAAAGGATATTGCGGAGACATGGCTTAGCCACAGCCTGGGGGGTGTTTCCAGAATGAGATTTTCACTCTGCAGCGGAGTGTGCGCTGATATGAAACTTCCTGGCAGATTAAAACTGTGTGCCCGACCGAGACTCGAACTCGGGACCTTTGCCTTTCGCGGGCAAGTGCTCTACCAACTGAGCTACCGAAGCACGACTCACGCCCGGTACTCACAGCTCTACTTCTGCCAGTACCTCGTCTCCTACCTTCCAAACTTTACAGAAGCTCTCCTGCGAACCATGCAGAACTAGCACTCCTGAAAGAAAGGATATTGCGGAGACATGGCTTAGCCACAGCCTGGGGGGTGTTTCCAGAATGAGATTTTCACTCTGCAGCGGAGTGTGCGCTGATATGAAACTTCCTGGCAGATTAAAACTGTGTGCCCGACCGAGACTCGAACTCGGGACCTTTGCCTTTCGCGGGCAAGTGCTCTACCAACTGAGCTACCGAAGCACGACTCACGCCCGGTACTCACAGCTCTACTTCTGCCAGTACCTCGTCTCCTACCTTCCAAACTTTACAGAAGCTCTCCTGCGAACCATGCAGAACTAGCACTCCTGAAAGAAAGGATATTGCGGAGACATGGCTTAGCCACAGCCTGGGGGGTGTTTCCAGAATGAGATTTTCACTCTGCAGCGGAGTGTGCGCTGATATGAAACTTCCTGGCAGATTAAAACTGTGTGCCCGACCGAGACTCGAACTCGGGACCTTTGCCTTTCGCGGGCAAGTGCTCTACCAACTGAGCTACCGAAGCACGACTCACGCCCGGTACTCACAGCTCTACTTCTGCCAGTACCTCGTCTCCTACCTTCCAAACTTTACAGAAGCTCTCCTGCGAACCATGCAGAACTAGCACTCCTGAAAGAAAGGATATTGCGGAGACATGGCTTAGCCACAGCCTGGGGGGTGTTTCCAGAATGAGATTTTCACTCTGCAGCGGAGTGTGCGCTGATATGAAACTTCCTGGCAGATTAAAACTGTGTGCCCGACCGAGACTCGAACTCGGGACCTTTGCCTTTCGCGGGCAAGTGCTCTACCAACTGAGCTACCGAAGCACGACTCACGCCCGGTACTCACAGCTCTACTTCTGCCAGTAGGAGACGAGGTACTGGCAGAAGTAGAGCTGTGAGTACCGGGCGTGAGTCGTGCTTCGGTAGCTCAGTTGGTAGAGCACTTGCCCGCGAAAGGCAAAGGTCCCGAGTTCGAGTCTCGGTCGGGCACACAGTTTTAATCTGCCAGGAAGTTTCATATCAGCGCACACTCCGCTGCAGAGTGAAAATCTCATTCTGGAAACACCCCCCAGGCTGTGGCTAAGCCATGTCTCCGCAATATCCTTTCTTTCAGGAGTGCTAGTTCTGCATGGTTCGCAGGAGAGCTTCTGTAAAGTTTGGAAGGTAGGAGACGAGGTACTGGCAGAAGTAGAGCTGTGAGTACCGGGCGTGAGTCGTGCTTCGGTAGCTCAGTTGGTAGAACACTTGCCCGCGAAAGGCAAAGGTCCCGAGTTCGAGTCTCGGTCGGGCACACAGTTTTAATCTGCCAGGAAGTTTCATATCAGCGCACACTCCGCTGCAGAGTGAAAATCTCATTCTGGAAACACCCCCCAGGCTGTGGCTAAGCCATGTCTCCGCAATATCCTTTCTTTCAGGAGTGCTAGTTCTGCATGGTTCGCAGGAGAGCTTCTGTAAAGTTTGGAAGGTAGGAGACGAGGTACTGGCAGAAGTAGAGCTGTGAGTACCGGGCGTGAGTCGTGCTTCGGTAGCTCAGTTGGTAGAGCACTTGCCCGCGAAAGGCAAAGGTCCCGAGTTCGAGTCTCGGTCGGGCACACAGTTTTAATCTGCCAGGAAGTTTCATATCAGCGCACACTCCGCTGCAGAGTGAAAATCTCATTCTGGAAACACCCCCCAGGCTGTGGCTAAGCCATGTCTCCGCAATATCCTTTCTTTCAGGAGTGCTAGTTCTGCATGGTTCGCAGGAGAGCTTCTGTAAAGTTTGGAAGGTAGGAGACGAGGTACTGGCAGAAGTAGAGCTGTGAGTACCGGGCGTGAGTCGTGCTTCGGTAGCTCAGTTGGTAGAGCACTTGCCCGCGAAAGGCAAAGGTCCCGAGTTCGAGTCTCGGTCGGGCACACAGTTTTAATCTGCCAGGAAGTTTCATATCAGCGCACACTCCGCTGCAGAGTGAAAATCTCATTCTGGAAACACCCCCCAGGCTGTGGCTAAGCCATGTCTCCGCAATATCCTTTCTTTCAGGAGTGCTAGTTCTGCATGGTTCGCAGGAGAGCTTCTGTAAAGTTTGGAAGGTAGGAGACGAGGTACTGGCAGAAGTAGAGCTGTGAGTACCGGGCGTGAGTCGTGCTTCGGTAGCTCAGTTGGTAGAGCACTTGCCCGCGAAAGGCAAAGGTCCCGAGTTCGAGTCTCGGTCGGGCACACAGTTTTAATCTGCCAGGAAGTTTCATATCAGCGCACACTCCGCTGCAGAGTGAAAATCTCATTCTGGAAACACCCCCCAGGCTGTGGCTAAGCCATGTCTCCGCAATATCCTTTCTTTCAGGAGTGCTAGTTCTGCATGGTTCGCAGGAGAGCTTCTGTAAAGTTTGGAAGGTAGGAGACGAGGTACTGGCAGAAGTAGAGCTGTGAGTACCGGGCGTGAGTCGTGCTTCGGTAGCTCAGTTGGTAGAGCACTTGCCCGCGAAAGGCAAAGGTCCCGAGTTCGAGTCTCGGTCGGGCACACAGTTTTAATCTGCCAGGAAGTTTCATATCAGCGCACACTCCGCTGCAGAGTGAAAATCTCATTCTGGAAACACCCCCCAGGCTGTGGCTAAGCCATGTCTCCGCAATATCCTTTCTTTCAGGAGTGCTAGTTCTGCATGGTTCGCAGGAGAGCTTCTGTAAAGTTTGGAAGGTAGGAGACGAGGTACTGGCAGAAGTAGAGCTGTGAGTACCGGGCGTGAGTCGTGCTTCGGTAGCTCAGTTGGTAGAGCACTTGCCCGCGAAAGGCAAAGGTCCCGAGTTCGAGTCTCGGTCGGGCACACAGTTTTAATCTGCCAGGAAGTTTCATATCAGCGCACACTCCGCTGCAGAGTGAAAATCTCATTCTGTTTACAAACACTGTTTCAAAAACCGGAGGTGTTGGCAACTATCGCCGGCCTGGGTGGCCGAGCGGTTCTAGGCGCTACAGTGTGGAACCGAGCGACAGCTACGGTCGCAGGTTCGAACCCTGCCTCGGGCATGGCTGTGTGTGATGTCCTTAGGTTAGTTAGGTCCAAGTTCTAGGGGTACTGATGACCTCAGAAGTTAAGTCCCATAGTGCTCAGTTTAACCATTTTGGCAACCAGCACAGGTTCGTCATATTTCATCCCGTGTCCCTCGTTTAAACAATGTTCTGCTGCCGCCGATTTTTCCGGCTGTTGTAGCCTCGAATGATGGCGATTTTCCACACATCTGTCCTGAACTGGGCGAATCGAGCGGCCGATATAAGCTTCCCCATACTGACAAGGAATTTTATATATGGGATGCTTCCTAAGACGCAAATCAGCTTTCACAGACCCGGGTAGTACCATAATCTTGTAAAGTGAACGCATCACACCCTCAGTGTTACAACTCCTTAAAATTCTGCCAATCATAAAACGCATGCCCCAAGCACAAGGAATAAAGGCCACAGATGTCTTTATACACCTCCGGGTATGGTCCAAACTCAATAGCCCGACGAAGCTGCTTCTCAGAGTATCCATTTTTCTTAAAAAGAGCCATCAAACGTGCAAGTGTTCGGGTTAAACTGACCATGTAGGAAAAGAAATATGCTCTGCATACCAGAATCCTACTGACGCCACTGCGTTAATATGGTGGATGGCAACTCTTAGCATGAAGATAACAGATCAGTGTGCGTCGGTTTTCGGTGAACACTATGTCCCAGAGTACCATATGGTTTTCTGTAAGCCATGACGTCCAAGAATGGAAGCATCACATGACTTTCAACCCGCATAATGTTGCGATAAAGACAGTTCAAGTGGTTCAAAAACTTGTTGAGAGCATCACGTCCATGTGGCCAAACGAAAAATGTATCATCTACATACCTCCAAAGCACGTTGGTTGCAAAGCTGAAGTCGTCAATGCCATATCCTCGAAGAACTCCTTGAATAGCCGAGCGGCTCTAGGCGCTACAGCCTGGACCCGCGCGACCGCTATGGTCGCAGGTTCGAATCCTGCCTCCGGCATGGATGTGTGTAATGTCCGTAGGTTAGTTAGATTTAAGTAGTTCTAAGTTCTAGGGGAGTGATGACCTCAGAAGTTAAGTCCCAAAGTGCTCAGAGCCATTTGAACCAAGCCACTCCTTGAATAAGTTGGTGACTATGGGTGATAAAGGACTACCCATTGTCGCTCCGTCATTCTGTACAAAAATGTTGCCGTTAAATAAAAAATACGTGAATGTCAGCACATGAAGACATAGCCTCCAACACTTCATCGAGTTTTTCACTAATTAAATTCAGGGACTGATCCAGAGTGGCTTGTGTAAATAGAGATACCGTTTCAAACTCACTAATAAATCCGAAGGACTCAGCCTCAAAGATCTCAATCGTCGAATAAAATCCACTGAATTGGCGATATGGTGTTCACAGTCACCAACATACCAACTGAGAACAGACTTTAAATACATTGCCAGGTTATAAGTGGGTGCACCCAAATTACTAAAGATAGGGCGTAAAAGAAACCCTTCCTTACGTATCTTAGGCAGACCATAAAACATCGGCGGCACGGCAGCACAAGGTTGAAGTTTCTCACGTAAATATTTGGGCAACGAGCTCTTTTTCAAAAGTGAAAGTGTATCGTACTTAATACTTTCTGTGGGGACACTAGACAGTCCTCTGTAATCCGAGCAGCTGAGTAGTAAATCCATTTTAAGGACGTAAATATCCTGTGTCATTACAACCGTGGCGTTCTCCTTGTCATCTCGTAAAACTACTACGTCATCGTCATTCCTAAAGGAACGAATGGCTGCTCTCTCTGCGGAAGAGATGTTATCCCGAGGTGACCGAGCCCGACGTAATGTGTGGGACACTTGCCTTATTTCTTCCGTCTGTCCCTCAGGGAGGCTGTGTACTGCTTGTTCTACAGAGAAGATAAATTCTGTGGCAGAAAGTCTCTTTGGAGTAGGAGCAAAATTTAAACCTTCCTCCAACACCGCCACTGCGGGTCCATCTAGCGCCCTACTAGCAAGAGGAACGATAGGGCGTCGAAGTTTATCCCCATCTGACGCTGTATAACAACAAAGAAGCCGTTCAAATATCGAGGACTGTCTGGTAACGGCGCTCCTGTGAGCCCTATCCCATAGTGTCCACGAGGAACCATGACCGCAGTACTACAGATCTCTCGATAACGGCGATGACAAGTCCAAGTGTATATAAAATATATCTTTGGAATCTTACGGTTAAAGCGAATACGTTCTGTAATCAGTGCTTGGCTTGCACCCTCCTTAATGCTATTAGCTCTCTTGCAATTAATAAAATGAACAAATCAGGCAAAATTAGGAATAATAACTTCGTCGTGGCATCTCAGAAATAAGGCGAGTATACTCAACAGCTTTCCTTTTTTCCTCTGAAATTTGTCTATCATCTGTACTTGATGTGACTCCACAGGCTTTCCACCCGTAATAAGTCTTGCCAGTCTCTTCAGGTTTGCTGCTGGATCCTAAAATCAACTAGATTCAACATTTCAGCTATCCAGCTGTTCGCCATCTTCAGGAGAACTCTGTTGATACTGCTGAGTTCCCACGAACATAATTGTAGAATGTTTAACTTTGTTGACGAAGCCACAATCTCACCCATGCTAGCACCGCTTCGTCACTACAAAAGTGGGGTCATCGAAGGTGTTATGTGGGTTTTGGATACATGGAAACTGAATGGGGCCAAGCCGGGACTGTATGGGAAATGATCGATGACAGGGAACCCAAGGCGTTGGGTTGTAACAGATGTCGCAGCGCTTGTGTATGGACTGGCATTGCTGAAGGAGAAGATGCTCCATGTGTGGATGAAGTTTTCTGCGGCTAGAAGCTCAATTAAACCAAGCTGTTTCTCACGCACCGACGTAGTTACGCTGCTCACTGCCATGTTACATGATAAAATTGGGAGCCCTTTAGCGGCAGTGGATACCAGTTTGCGTCAGTGAAGCGAGAAAGTCGACCGAGTAATAACCGTGATATGTAATACATCAATCGATGTTGAGAGCAGAATAACACATTCGAAGGCATTGTTTTTCAGCAAACCTTAGAATATACCGGGTGATCATAAAGGCAGTACAAATTTGAAAACTGAATAAATCACGGAATAATGTACAAATTGACACACATGCTTGGAATGACATGGGGTTTTATTAGAACCGAAAAAATACATAAGTTCAAAAAATGTCCAACAGATGGCGCTTCAACTGATCAGAATAGCAATAATAACCATAACAAAGTAAGACAAAGCAAAGATGATGTTCTTTATAGGAAATGCTCAATATGTCCACCATCATTCCTCAACAATAGCTGTAGTCGAGGAATAATGTTGTAAACAGCACTGTAAAGCATGTCCGGAGTTATGGTGAGGCATTGGTGAGGCATTGACCCAAAGGTCTGGGGACCTGGCAGGCCAAGCGTGACGAAAATGGCGGCTGAGCATACGATCATCACCAAACGACGCGCGCAAAAGATCTTTTACGCGTCTAGCAATATGGTTGGTTCTAATAAAACCCCATGTCATTCCAAGCATGTGTGTCAATTTTTACCTCTCTATCTAAATTATTCCGTGGTTTATTAAGTTTTCAAATTTACACTGACTTTTTGATCACCCGGTATGTCTGACATCGTATCAAAGGATACAACACACAGTTAAAAGTTTTACTACATCATTTATAACTACATGGAGTACCATTTATGACGTATTTGGGTATAAATCACAAGCATACTCGTATTAAATAAATTTCTCAATTTAAGTTGTTTTTGGTAAGTCGTTCTTGGTAGCAGACTCGCGTTTGTGCTGAATATTTGGTATGCCGCACTGAATCAATCAGTAGTCAGCCAGAATTGGCTGATCCTGATAGGGTCGCTCGATGAACGGGATGTCTTGATGAATACGTTCACCATATTGGTCGTTGCCTGAGCCTAGGCTACCGAAGAAGAAGTCAAGACGTAAGTCCATCAGACGAATTATGTGAGACATGTTTGAACCCAACTATTTATACGCTATAATACATTACTGTTTGACATTTACATAGACAGCAGATTTATAATTTTCAAGGAAGCTGCCAATGACTAACTTAAATGCCGTCCACGCAAGTCGTTCTATATCACTCGGTTAATTGTGGCAGTGGCTGTCAGCGACGAATTTCCTCATTTGTGGACCTAAGAACATACTTTGTCTCACTTCCACGTAAATTAACATCGGAAATTTATTGCACAGTGAAATTTACGTCAGTGTAGCACTGACAATTTATCAGTAGTTTCTCTTACAGTATTTCACGAACTTGTCTTTGGTGCTTTTTGCGTAGACGTTCTTTAACCAGTATCGTTACATATAGTGCAGACACCTTTCGTTGTGTCACCCTGAGACGTTGCGGAGGAAGTGCGTTTATTTTTGGTCGCTCGAGTTAATCATAGCACTGGCTTTCCGTATAGCTTTGAAACAGGCTAGTCCTGTTCCACAAGTCGAGCTATGATCAGAGGCAGATCTTAAGCAGTGGAAGCAGTTCGTAGACTTGGTGAGATCGTGTCATTTACTGGCAGTGGTTGCTAACAGGCAAGGGTTTGGGTCATTTCATATGTGTGGTATTTGTATTGCACGAAGTAATTTTAAATAATTTCACATGGTAAACTTTTGATGAATGACGAAATTTAATCGATGTTTAGGTGCGAGGTGTTACAGAAGTTCAGACTTTGTGTTTTCAGTGAATTGTAGACTGGTTAAAGTATCGTGTTGTCATCATTCAATCCATGGTAATATCCTCCCAATTTCGTCACTCTGCTTTCCACTTTAGACCGTTATATCGTTTGCTTGAAATCGTATATATAAAGAGTGTTCAAATTAAATAATATGAGACGTTGTAACAACCAAAACCGGTTGAAATGTACATATGCCACTTTGGTATAACGTAGTGAGACGTTCGTGTAATGGAAGCAAGCCCCGCGATCGCCCACTAAAAGATTCAAAGCTCTGTCGTCAGCAGCCAAGTCTTGTTCGACCTCCGAGGTCCGATACTCACCGAATTCCTAGAGCACGGAAAAACCATTAACAGTGACGTGTGCTGTGAGAGACTCCGTAGCATGGCTTATATTTAAATCATTTCGCGTAAACGGCACTAATGGTCTGGGCAGCTCACGGAGGGAGTGATTCTGCTCGACAATAACACGCGTCTGCAAGTCTCCAAGGTCACACAAACTGTACGGCCAAGTTGAAGTGCGAGCAGCTTCAGCATTTACCCTACAGACCGACATGTCGCCCTGCGACTTCCATGTGTTTGGTCCGCTAAAGAAAACATCTCAAAAGGAAGCGCTTCAACTCGTACGACGAACTGAAAGACACATTGGAGGGCTGGCTCCTGTCACAGCCACAGGACTTTTGGGAAAAGGAAATCCTTCGGCCCGTGAAACAGTGGGATTATTGTACTCAGACCTGTGGTGGTTACTTTTGAGGAAAGGCTGCAGTTATACCCAGAGTATTGTTTCGTACCTTTTCGTTTCAACACCGCTCATAAATACACGGATATTTGTGATTGCTAGAATATTGACTTACAGTCCACATACTTATTGAATACCACTTGCTTGAGTCGACTGCTTGTTTGATTTTAAGGCAGAATAGATAATTTATTTTCAATTACCGTCCCTCATTTCAACTTGCCTACATTATTCATTTAATATTAATGCATATTGCTGGTGTTCCCGTTGTCTGGCTCCCATTTTGGGCACATTTGCTGCAGACTACCTGTTTTGTCTATTCAGCGGTTACATATAGCACAGATAATGAAGCAAACCAGTTGTCAGATAGCTTCCGCCTATTAATAGTGATAAATATCCTGTTCTTTTCGTCTATAATTTCCAATGTTAAGGTAAGTTTTTTGGCGTGTGCTGAGTGCATACTTGCTGTGACAGAGTTTCGATCGTTTGTGTTCGTGCCCCATTAAATAACTTGCGCAGAGTAATGTGTCGATGTGTTCAGCATTTCATAATAGATCATACGGTTTTAGTTTTTTTAAACTGGGTCATTATTCAAATAACTCTGACGAGCATTATCAGCAGATAGCCACTTTCATATCTAACTGCTGTGATTGCCGACTGGGGCCCCGCTCCCTATTGCATAGTACCCAACGATAACTTGGTCCATACTATGTTCTTGCAATTTTTGATAGGATCATATGAGTGATTTCCACAGTATTTAATGAAAAATAGTACATGTTATGGCCACGCGGGATTAGCCGAGCGGTCTAGGGCGCTGCAGTCATGGACCGTGCGGCTGATCCCGGCGGAGGTTCGAGTCCTCCCTCGGGCATGGGTGTGTGTGTTTGTCCTTAGGATAGTTTAGGTTAAGAAGTGTCTAAGCTTAGGGACTGATGACCTTAGCAGTCAAGTCCCCTAAGGTTTCACACAAATTTGAACATTTTCGAGTACATGTTATGCTTGCCGATACTAGTTGCGCGATGTATCTTGAGTGTGAGCTGCTTAATTTATTCCTTTATTTCATTTCCGACGTCAGATAGCGTTACAAAACTAATTGTGCGGTCACGAATTGTTTATAACAAGGTATAGCTACAATAAACAAGTGATTAATGTTAGTGATTACAATGGTAGCCCCAGTTTCTAAAACAGCTCACCTACAACAGGTACCGAAACGTATCTGGGTCTGTGTCTAGTAGCTCTACCAAACTCTTCCAGACGACCAACTTTACATGAGGAGATGATATGGTAACTAATGATCGCTGAGACAACGGAACGCCGGCAAGGCTTCGTTTCCTGGCCTCAACCTACTTGTTTTTCTGGTCAGACAGTTCATTTTTATGTGATGCCGGTTTCTACATTTTCTGTTCCACTGACAGATACACAAAGCAGTACTTGATATCACTGTTCGCAACCATGAGAAACCGTATTACTTTCAAATTTGTACTTATAGATTAATGGTACTCGCGATGCCGAATGTCTTCAAGAGGTGGTGACATGATCTCGTGCGTATTTTTCATGTGTGCAGAGTACGCAACCGTTTCTGACACACACGCAACCACACCAAAAGAATCCGGACATCCCTATATAATGTGGAACTGTCCACTAGACGTCACGAGACGTGGACCCGACAGCATTAAGAAAAGCGTGGTGTAGTGTGTGGTCAGTAGCGAAGCAGTGGCAGCAGA
The DNA here is from genome assembly GCF_023864275.1 of Schistocerca cancellata. Classification (NCBI taxonomy): domain Eukaryota; kingdom Metazoa; phylum Arthropoda; class Insecta; order Orthoptera; family Acrididae; genus Schistocerca; species Schistocerca cancellata. The sequence continues at coordinate 913,434,085 of NC_064629.1, forward strand.
ACGGGTCGTTAAGGAGAGCTCAGTAGCGCCGATCATCAAATACTCATTTGATGTCACCTGAGTAACAAATTCATCACGGACATTTCAACCCTTTTAAAACTGCTCTAGTCGACTATTGGTGACGAGATTGTGAGGTGAAAACGCTAAGGAACAACAAAACTAAATCAAGACCAGGAAGAGCTCATGTATTGACAGACAGGCATTGTCGAGCTTTGCGGAAGGTTTTTGTAAAAAGCCGGATGAAACGACTGGAACCAGAGGAGTCACTAGTGAGCTACAAGCAGTTCAGCTAGTGCAACGACTGTTCGTTGGGAGTTAACAGAATGGGGACAATGGACTAGCTTCTCCTCAAAAAACCATACGTTTCTGTATTGAAGCATAGGCGACAATAGAGATCGCGTAAAGAGTGACTACTGGACCGTGGATGAATGGAAACGAGTGATTTACGGTGATGAATCACGTTATACTATGTGGAAATCCGACTGAAGGATTCGAGTTTGGCGAATGCCTGCGGAACACTGTCTGCTGTCATGTGAAACGTGAAGTACGGAACAGGTGGTGTTATACACCTGAAACGTCCCCTTAGAACAATTTATACATCACTGTGCTTAAACTGACACACAATATTTTTAGCGCAACGCAATCTGACTTTCAGAAATCCCTACAAAAGAATGGCCCTGACTAACATTAACCTATACGTTTCACAAATCACTTACCTCACCAAAAATCTTCGTTACTCGAACTACTGCAATACAGCGAGCGCCACTACTTCCAGCTAAATGGCTCTGAGCACTATGGAACTTAACAGCTGTGGTCATCAGTCCCCTAGAACTTAGAACTACTTAAACCTAACTAACCTAAGGACATCACACACATCCATGCCCGAGGCAGGATTCGAACCTGCGACCGTAGCAGTCGCGCGGTTCCGGACTGCGCGCCTAGAACCGCGAGACCACCGCGGCCGGCCTTCCAGCTAAATAAAAGATTCAAACTACGGAAGGCACTAACTACTAGTAGGCATAGTTAGCAAATGAAAGATTTTAATAGAGAACAAACAATGTATTTACCTTAATAATCATAATATATATATCAGTTCATGCCATCCAGTATTACAAATTTCAAAACTCCGCCATCTCTCTCCCAACACCCACCACTGCTGGCGGCTCACCTCCAACTGCAACGCTACGCGCTGTTCACGTCCAGCTGCCCAACGCTACAATGGCGAGTATTACAACAATGCCAACCAGCCACAGACTGCACACAGCACAGCCAGTGATTTTCACACAGAGCGCTACGTAACGTTGCCAATAAGAAAACATAAACAGCCATACATAAGTACATACATAAAAGATGAGAATAACTTTTGAAACATCAACTTCACACATGAGCATTAAAACAAAACAGAATAAATAATGTCTAAACATATTTACAAAGTAAATAACATATTATTAATGCCAATTATATTTGAGGAGAACAGTATTTCTCATCATAGTGAATGTAGCTTAATATTAAAAGAAGAAAAAATTCTATGAAACTACACAGAGACAGGAAGAAAACAAATACACAAGGGTACACAAACACATAGTGGGATAACACAAAAGGAAAGGACGGGGTTCGTTTTCAGTGTAACATTTGGTACTGCAGTCCGACCCAAAACTTCATTTCATGGAGCTTTCGTCTTATTTCGATATTTGCTCCAGCCAAAAAAATCCTATCCAAGCATGCTTTCTGTATTTTTCTCGTATAACCTCTCAGTGCATTTCTTCAAATTCATCGCAACTCATTCTCTTATAAGCTACCCCTCTTAAGCTAACTTAAATCTACCAAGCTCAGATGCTAAACTAAGAGACAAGGCAATGCAGCAGCATAAAACAATTAACACAAACATCAAGGACAAAAATTTTAAATAGGCAAAGCAATTGCAGTACTACAACTAATATAAGGCACTGTGCAGCACAGAAGAAAAATAAATCAGTAGTAAAACTAGCTTAGAAGAGTAACACAAAGTCAAATTCAGTAACACTATGCCTGGCAAACAGCAGTAACTTATACCTAAACATGACATAGCTCAAGCAGAAAAAATATTACAGTAAAAACAATAATACAGACAAGGGAAATGTATATTCACATCATAATGTCTATGTAATTAAAGTGGTGCACCACAAAAACTAATTCTACAAAAAATTACCAAGTACTCGAAAAGAAAATTATATATGCAGTTATTGTTATCAGTCCCTTCTTATTGTTCCTTCCATTCCAAGAGCTCCTTTTTCGAAGAATGTGGATCATAAAATAATTATTTAATAGATCTGTTGACAGAAAGTGTTCACATTAGCAAATGCATCTAAGTTTATTTTATAAAACTAATGCTGCAACACAGCTGGAAACCAGATATTAAACAAAATGAGCAATCTCTCAACTACAAAGACAATAGATGTAAAATGTTTCTCATCATATCATTAGGCATTTTAGTAAATATCATAAATTAATATCTCCACAGTGTTATCATGTTTTCAAGTTTGAGGGTGTCATATTTACAATGCTTTCTACAAAGGAATGTCAATAGCGAGGTTAATGGTCTCTTTTTTTTTTCTCCACCTCTGCATCTGAAATGCACACCCTAATGGCTTTTTCTCAAGGCGGCTGGCACACCTGGCCGCTCACAACGCATTACATCATGGTCACTTACCTTTCTTACCGAAATATTTATGACAGCAGTTTCTGCTACAGTGACAGTCTCATATAAAAATATTTCACAGGTCAAGAATTTGCGTTACAAAGCTGTAGAAACAAAATCCTATTGATATAACAGCGTCCAAAAATTTTCGTCGGCATTGTAATACATTCACGCATTTACATACATTTCATAACTCTTAAAGTACGATTCTTGGTTTCCAACAACCTTTTCATAAATCAGAGTCCCTAACCACTACTCCTTATTCCTTACCTTACTACACATATACATATTCGTCGACACTTCTTCAGTATTTCATCATAATAAATACGTAGCATAATAAACATTCCTCAACAGCACAATACACATCGTCGTCGTAATAATAACATCATAACACCTCAGTCAAATCTCAAAAACGTCGTAGCTTTCTGCAATAATGTCAAAACCAAAAAAAAAAAAAAATCTCTGCTCATTTCAAGAGTGTCATCTACCTCAAACGTACTTTAAAAATCGTGATCCCATACCAAATATATCATTCAAAGCTCTCATAGTATCACAATGCTTCCGAAAAAATATGAACAGTTCACAAAGTACAGACAAATACAAGTTCATAAGTGTGAAGTTACCCAACTGTGTAATTGCGTAAACATGTGTCACTGATGTAGTAAAAAAATGTTTATCTCTCAGTTAAATGATCAGATAGCTGTGTAATTTATGTGTTAGAGAAATATGGTACCGATGTGTAAAGTTGTATAAGCAAATACCATATTAGCTAGGGCACCTTGTGTCTGCCAAACACATGGTACACAAAGTAAGCGTGTACCCCCCTGAGGATTAATGTAATTATACCCTCAGGTGTTACAGATTACAGCAATGGAATGAAATGTTTTACGGAAAACCTTTGTATCATTGTACTTCAAATATCTTTAAAAATAAATGTTTTTAGTACAAAATTAATCACTCAAATACGTGTCCTGTAGCGCTAAATGTGCTTCTTGCTGTAAGATAATCTCTGTGGAAGTGTCGTAGTTATTTTCCTCCGAAAGCTAAGTTCTGCAGAAGTCAATGTACTTACCTCATGATAAACAAAAGTGAAATGCTTTGCGTATAGATATCTTAGTTATTATGCTTATTGTTGTGATGAAGAAATTACTGTGCTGTAACGTATTGTTGTGCTATGGAAAAGGCTGTCTCCTTGTAGCTATACCACAAAAGTTACTAGTAAAACATGTTTTAATTTACAGGAGAATTGAGAAAAACTGTGCAGATATAAAACAGATACACCGCAAAAGCAACAATGTAAATTGTCACTCATTAGTAACGTCGTGATATAATCGTGTAGCTGTCATATAAACTAACCATTGCCTCATCTGGTATCTCACAGAAAGTACTTTAAATCCAGAATGTATTTTCAAGTAAACCAAAATGTTGCATTAGAATCTCATTATCAGTACTGGTAAATGTTCTAAGTATGTGAGCCTTATAGTCGTTACGTAATCGTGAAACTAACAAGCAAGAATGTACAAATAACACTGTGTCGTCTGTTCACAATAACAATGCATTCGTCATTTCTGTTTAAATAAGTTCTCTTGGTTCTTGACTGGATAGTTAACTTTAAAACATAGTTGCATGTTAACAGTTTCTAAGATTGAAAAAGAGTACTAGTAACGTGAAGTGAAAAATTTTATAGCAAAGACTAAGTTAAAAAGCAGATTATCTCCCAATAAATGGTTTTCTATGTGAAATGTGGTGTAGCCCTTTGCTCTTCTTAGTATGCAGAGTTTCAACTTTAACGCAATTATCATTTGGTATACGTCGGTAAAGAATACTGGAATTTTTCTCAAGGTTAGCGTCTATGTTATTTTTCTCTGAGCCAGCCGGCGCACGCGGCAGCCTGCGGTGCGAGTCATTGTCTGTTCCTTTGTTGGCACGCGTCGTTATTGGGATTTGGAGACCTAATTTCTACAAATTCACCATGACGAGAATACCCTGCTCTGTTTGAATCTCGCCAGTTCTGATGCAGTTCAAGTCTGTCGTTACGATTATATCGTCTGTCGTCATGTCGGTAGGTTGCATAGTTTCTTTCTTGTCGGTCACGTGGTGGAGAATTTCTCCCTGAATCGTAACTGCGCGCTGGACCATTGCGTCTAAAGTTATTCTGTCTCCCTTGATAATAATTATTTTGGTTCCCATATTGTCTGTTTCTCTGATTGTCTCTGAGATAGTCACTACCGTTGAGAGGTGATCTTTCCCTGAAATTATTACTGCTCTGCCAACGGTTGTCATAACGGTGGTGTCTGTTTTTGTCATGATTTGTGTTGTGAGAATAGCCTTGTCGTGTCCAGTTATTATTTCTTTCATGACGGAATTGCGACAGATGTGACCTGTAGTTGTTGTGTTCCTGTTTTTGCGTTACGTGATTGTCAGTATCAATTTCTAGTTCTTGTAACAGTCCCTGAAAAGCCTCAATGTCGTCTTTGCAACGTCCTGCTAAAATAATATGTCGTAAATGTTCAGGCAGTTTGATTAAGCAAATGCGGATGAGTTCTGAGGGGCTGTATGGGTTTGACAGGTACTGATTCTTTTGCAACATGTCTTCAAAATATTTCACAAGACTGGAAAATTCAGATTGTTCGAAATGTTTCATCATTATGATGCTATGTTTTACTCGGTCTTGTGTAGCTTGAGACCAATATGCTGAGAGGAAGGCATGATAAAATTCTCCTTCACTGTGACAATCGTGAATGACCGATCGCATTCTTACTGCTGGTTCATTCTCCAAGTAGCCACACATAAATTCTAATCTGTGTTCTAATGACCAGTTGGGAGGAAAACAATGAGAGAATTGATGGAGCCACGCTTGTGGATGAATGTCGTTGGCAGAATTCTTAAATGTTTTAAATTTACGTGTAGTAATGAACAGCTTATAGTCAAAATCATCATGTCCACGAGTCGCATATCGGTCATTGTTACGTCGTTTCGGCGGTTCCATTTCAAAAATCGGTGCACATTGCCAATTTCTTTCATAACTTCCGAAATGCCCCGTGTTATTTTTTTGTGGCTGTTCCGTATTTCTATGTCCCTCTTTCCGTATTGGGGCGCGAGTGTCCTCTGAAATACGTAATTCTTGTATTACCTGTGTCAGCTGATCTTGTACTTCCCGGATTTCTCTTTGGTGTTGCGTATTAATTTGATTTTGATTTTGTTTGAATTTCCTAATTTGTTCACACTCTTCTGTGTCATTAAAGACTACTGGTTTTGTGTCATTCAGATTATCATCTACCTTTGTAGATAAATTATTTAGCTGATCCGAAAGTTCAACTACTTTCTCTGATAATGAACTAATTTCCTCCATGTGTCTTTCTACTGTGTCCTTTAAGTTTTCTTGAGTTTTTGAAAGTTGCGTAACCAGATCGGTAGATGCAACTGAGTCAATTTTAGCTTGCAAGGTCTCATGATTTTCATGAACAATAGTTTGCAGTTCTTTTATGGCTGCTTCGTGATTCTGTAATGCATTTTCATGCCGCGAAGAAATAGGTTGAAAATGCTCACAAATTTGTGTTTTTACGTCATTACAGACTTTTTGACATTTCGATTCAATGTTATGTAACTCAGTAGTTAAATCTTCACGTGTTTGTTCAAGCTTATGTTCCACTGAGTCTAACTTTTGAAGCTTTTGTTCCATTGTGTCTAACTGTTGCTGTGTTTGCCTCTGGTGTTGTTCCATTGAGTCTAACTTTTGAAGATTTTGTTCCATTGTGTCTAACTTTTGCTGTGTTTGTCTCTGATTTTGTTCCATTGTGTCTAACTTTTGAAGATTTTGTCCCATTTGTTTCTGATTTTGTTCAAGCGTTGTGTCTAACTTTTGTAGCCTTTGTCCCATTTGTTGCATTAACTGTAATAACAGTGCACTGGTGTCTGAAACATGTTCCTCAGTGCTTTTCGGCAGTGAATTTGCACCGGCAACATTCACATTCTGACAAGCGGAAAATGTGTCTTGACTCATTTGAGAAAATGGTGAGAACCCAAAACCTGAGTCTACAGTATTTGCAATATTGTGTTCCGTCATTCCCGATTCCTGAGGCGAGCTGTTGCCAACCGATCGATCGATAATGCTTCCCTGTTCACTACCTGTTTCACTGTCTACTCCATTATTTGACGCCCGCTCTATTTCCCTATGCACAGTTACCAAATTACTACTTTGAATATTTGTTAATTCATTACATGGTGGCGTTAACACACTGCTTTCGTCTTCACTGTTATTTCTCAGTTTACTTTGGAGCCTAGTGTTACGTTTTTCACACGCCATTATTGTCACAATATTTCACACGACAACACAGAAAAACACAATTTGAAGAGCAAAAATAAGAGAACACATTAACATAGCACTGAAAATAATATCTAGTTAATTGCAAGCGTAGCTGCGAAATACTTGGTGCAAAGCTACATGCATGCCACAACTGTTTTACTGTACAACAATGAAAGGCTGCAACTACAAAGGAGATTCTCTCTACAATTACGCGCTAGCAATAAACAAAATCTACACTAATTACACATACTACAAGAAAAAATCAGAAGATTCCAGTGAGGTATCCTAGGCTAAGGGTCGACATATGAAACGTCCTCTTAGAACAATTTATACATGACTGTGCGTAAACTGACACACAATATTTTTAGCGCAACGCAATCTGACTTTCAGAATTCCCTACAAAAGAATGGCCCTGACTAACAGTAACCTATACGTTTTACAAATCACTTACCTCACCAAAAATCTTCGTTATTCGAACTACTGCAATACAGCGAGCGCCACTACTGCCAGCTAAATAAATGATTCAAACTAGGAAGGCACTAACTACTAGTAGGCATAGTTACCAAATGAAAGATTTTAATAGAGAACAAACAATGTATTTACCTTAATAATCATAATATATATATATATCAGTTCATGCCATTCAGTATTACAAATTTCAAAACTCCGCCATCTCTCTCCCCACATCCACCACTGCTGGCGGCTCACCTCCAACTGCAACGCTACGCGCTGTTCACGTCCAGCTGCCCAACGCTACAATGGCGAGTATTACAACAATGCCAACCAGCCACAGACTGCACACAGCACAGCCAGTGATTTTCACGCAGAGCGCTACGTAACGTTGCCAATAAGAAAACATAAACAGCCTACTTACACACTGAAGGGCCAAATAAACTGGTATAGGAATGCGTATTCAAATACAGAGATATGTAAACAGGCAGAATACGGCGCTGCGGTCGGCAACGCCCAGAAAACGTAAAAAGTGTCTGGTTCAGTTGTTACATCGGTTACTCCTGCTACAATGGCAGGTTATCAAGATTTGAGTTAGTTTGAACAAAGTATTATAGTTGGCGCACGAGCGATATGACACAGCATTTCCGAGGTGGGGAACTTCCCCATACGATAATTTCACGAGTGTACCATGAATATCAGAAATCCAGTAAAAAATAATATCTCCGACATCGCTGCGGCCGGAAAAAGATCCTGCAAGAAAGGGGCCAACGACGACTGAAGGGAATCCTTCAGTGTGACAGAGGTGCAACCCTTCCGCAAATTGCTGTAGATTTAAATGCTAAGCAATCAACAAGTGTCAGCGTGCGGACCATTCAACGAAACATCATCGATATGGGCTTTCGGAGCCGAAGACCCACTCGTGTACCCATGATGACTGCACGACACAAAGCTTTACTCCTCCCCTGCGGCTGATCCCGGCGGAGGTTCGAGTCCTCCCTCGGACATGGGTGTGTGTGTTTGTCCTTAGGATAATTTAGGTTAAGTAGTGTGTAAGCTTAGGGACTGATGACCTTAGCAGTTAAGTCCCATAAGATTTCTCACACATTTGAACATTCTACTCCTCCCCTGGGCCCGTCAACACCGACAATGGATTGGTGATGACTGGAAACATGTTGCTTGGTCGGACGAGTTTCAAATTGTATCGAGCAGATGGTCATGTAGGGGTATGGAGACAACCTCATGAATCCACTGACCCTGCATGTCGGCAGGGGACTGTTCAAGCTGGTGGAGGCTCTGTAATGGTGTGCAGCTGGAGTGATATGGGTCTCCTGATACGTTTAGATACGACTCTGACAGGTGCTACGTACGTAAGCATCCTATCTGATCACCTGCATCCATTCATGTCCGTTGTGCATTCCGACAGACTTGAGCAATTCCAGCAGGACGATGCGACACCCAACACGTCCAGAATTGTTACTGAGTAGCTCCAGGAACACTCTTCTGAGTTTAAACACTTCTGCTGGGCACCAAAATCCCCAGACATGAATATTATCGAGTATATCTTGGATGCCTTGCAACGTGCAGTTCAGAAGTGATATCCACCCTCTCGTATCTTACGGATTTATGGGCAGCCCTGCAGGATTCATGGCGTCAGTTCCCTCCAGCACTACGTCAGACATTGGTTGAGTCAATGCCACGTCGCGTTGCGGCACTTCTGCGTGCTCGCGGGGGCCCTACACGATATTAAGCAGGTGTATCAGTTTATTTGGCTCTTCAGTATAGTATGTGGGTAGTTTTCTCGGTTATCGTGTGTCCGCCTTAGATCGTTTAAGAAAATGCTAAATGCGGAAGGATACGACCACTATACAGAGCTCTCCACTGCGTTCAGAAGAGGAACAGTTCGGAGACGATGATTGCTTCTATCAACAAGGCACAGCGCCCTGTCGTAAAGCAGTATCTGTGTGGCGAAACTTTGTGGACAACAGCCCTGGCTCTGTGGAGAACAACAGTCCTGAAATAAACTGACCTGCTCAGAGTAGCGACCCGAACCTAGTGGAATACTTGTAGGATGGGTTAGGTCGTCGTCTTTGCTCAATATCCAAGCGTCCAGCATGATTACTGTCCCTGTTTTTGGCTCTTGAGGAAGAGTAGGCTACCGTTCCTCCACATACATTCACATACCTCATTGAAATTGTCCCCAGCAGAGTACAAGGCATCTTAAAGGCCAAGGGTGGACGCACCATATTAATGAGCTCTACTACATGTCCGGATACTTTTAATTATAGTGTGAGTATGTTTCCATTGTGTAACAATAGGGCCTTCGTACTCGTCTTAAACGAATGGATGCATGTATCAGGTTGTCACAGTCAAACCAGCGGCCATTGTGACACCAGCTAATGGTATTAAATTTTGACAGTATTTCACAGTACGCAAAAATCAAGTGCAAATGGCGGTTTCTTTGGAGCTCAAGCTAGGGTGCCAGACTAAATTATCTCTTGAAAGGAATTAATTTACCGTATTGGCTGTTTTTATATTAATTTTTTGTATAGTACGATATTTAGGCTGTGTAATCAGTTTAAAGCAATATGTTTAACTTGTGAAACTCATATGCTTTGAGTTACATTCATATAATTTCGTGGTCAGCGAGTGGCTGCCCAGACTTGAGAGCTATAGCCATGACATTTTGCTTGAAAATAGCTACGCAGACATTACGTCGTACTATAAAAAATAAACATTTTTGAAAGATGACTGCCAACAGCTGCTAAGTAATGTATAAAATGCATATTGGAACCATCAGCTGTTTTTATTTTAAACCCAAATTCCACCGGTTTCGGCCTTAGACCATCTTCGCAGATGAAGGATTAAAATGTTTTAAGCTGCCGTATTGCATTAGCCATTACTTAAAATGTGTTGTGCGTTTCATGAATATTAATATATGGCACAGGACTTATAAAAGCAAACATCCAAATACAAATTGTATACAGAGCAGTACTGAAGGTTTCCAGTACTGCTCTGTAGAATTTGGGTTTAAAATAAAAACAGCTGATGGTTCAAATATGCGTTTATGCATATAAAAATAGAAGTTAAATTAATATAAAATGACAGCCAATAGGGGAATCTAATTTCATAGTTTATCATGGATGAGGAGCCTGTTGCAACTAAAGTATTGTAATTTAAAGCGTCGCATGAAAAATAAATAAATATGATAAGAACCTACGGTGAACTATGTTCCGTAGAACACAAATTTCTAGATAATTTCCAAATCTGAGATGATAGAGCAAAATGTTTTCTGACGCAAACTTGTCATTAAAATTTCAGCTTTTTTACGCGCGTTACCGGAGAGATCGTACTAGGAAATTCTGACTTGTAGAGCAGTTAACTGAGTCCACTGACCAGACTTAGTGAGAACCATGGCACCAGCTAGTTCAGCGTGTGTTAGAAGAGGCAAAACTGAAAGCTGTTCCTCTCAGCTACCAGCACATATAACACTCCTTTATTGGAAAACGTGAGTCTCTGTTGTGAGAGACGCGCAGAGTGTAATGCGGAGGCGGAAGGGGCCAGAATCTGAGCGCAGCTTTCGGCGGCCGTGGAAGACCGCCGGAATTTCCGGACGCTGGCCATTTATTGGTATGACAGGAAG